>NC_143549.1:122416413-122572173 GCF_054136105.1 Typopeltis vanoorti
TTTAACTCTTTATGCCTTGCAAGTACTACATAAGAAAGTAAATTAACTGGATGTCCTGATTACATTTTATTAATGCTATGAATCCACATGCTGTTACACCCTGATAACCAAGAATGTAAAACTTTCGGTTATCATGGTGTAACAAGAAAATAAAAATATAAAATCTTATGTAAGTAGCTAATACAAGATATTTAAAGACAGAAAATATGCTTGCATCCAAGAAAATTAATTCTAGCAGAAATTGTTTGTTTAACTAAATAATAATAAAGGGATTCTTATTACAAAAAAAAAAAAAAGGATATGGAAAAAATTGGTTAAGTAAGACAAAGAAGATTAGAGACAAGAATTTGTATGTGAGAGGCTAGTTTACCACTTGAAAACAGAAGATTAAAATATTCAAATAAATTCTAAAAAGGGGATTAATTTAGTATAGAGGATAGATTAAAACAAATGACGGTCGCTCAAGGTCAATTCCCGAAGTGAGACGTCGTCACGTGAGAGTCGCGTGCAAGGGACCGTAGCATGTTTTGGGCAGAAAAAACACGACTTTAATTGGTGAATGAGATCGACTCCAGTAGGGGAGAGGAGGAAGAAAAGAAACTGAAGAAGGTGCCGATAGGAGACATGCAGATAAAAGGGTTAGGAATTCCCCCCCCACCACCACCACCACACACACACACAAACACAAGGCTTTTTTTTCTCAGAGTTTCTTCACGAAATTTTCGTATAGGTAACACACGGGTTTTCCTGAGTGACGGCGTAGGAGTTATCCTTTCTTTCCCTCGTATCGAAGAAAAAAAAATCCATACAGAAGTTCGTGCCCACGTCATGAGTTCCATAGTGACAGAATAGAAGATCCTGTGTGTGTGTGTGTGTGTGTGTGTGTGTGTGTGTGTGTGTGTGTGTGTGTGTGTGTGTGTGTGTGTGTGTGTGTGTGTGTGTGTGTGTGTGTGTGTGTGTGTGTGTGTGTGTGTGTGTGTCCTTAATTCAAGCACAAAAGGTATAGATTGTGAAAACCAGGGTTCGTCCTAGAAAGTTACTGTAAAATCTTGTATCAATTGAAATCGCATATAGTTGCAATCATTGTTAATTACTGGACAGTCGAAGATATACTAGGACTTGAGTACAAATCAGAGTAGAATGAGAGTAAACTAGTTTATATAATTTGATAAGCATTCATGTGCTAGAGATTTATGTATGCGTATGGTATCTCATATGAGAGTGTCTTAAAGGTCAAATGTATGTATGGGTATAGTGAAAGGATAGTTTAACCAGGGCCGGAGGAAGCGGGCATGCGATGCATGCGGGCGTCGGTACGAAGGGGGCGTCGCCGCAGGGGCACCGTTCATAAGTTCATTTTTAATAAACAAAATTTTTATCATGAAAACAATAAATTCTTATAATGATCAATATTAAAATAAATAAGGTCGGATACTATGAATAAAAATTTTAAAAAATTGTATATTGCCGCCTCTTTGATCAGCCGGCTGTTTAAATTTTCCAGCGAGAGCAGGTTAAATGCTTGCCTGAAGAATGTTGTGTCCACTGCAGTCTATCTAAAGTGAAATGGTGAGCGATTTTTATGTGCAGAAACGAATTTTCGTACAAAACATTTGTTGCTAGTTAACCAGTCATATGGTACGCATCTCAGTAGGGTACTGACAGTAGCGCAGTGCGGGCTATTATTTTGTCTCTGTGTCGTATTGTATAATAATTTCTTGTGGGTATAAAATAGAAATGGAATTAAAAATTAAAAGAAAAGTTATCCGGTGCACAAAATCGTAAGCGTCATGCTACGAAAGAAGCAGATGTTAAGAAACAAACTGGGGCTCTTAATAAATTTGTTAAAATATTAAAATATTCTGATGCAGATTATAACCAACTCGATACATCAGAAATCAGAGTTGAAGAACCGTGCACATCATCCAGTTTTCATGAAAGTACTATTGCAACTATTGAACAAGATAACAAGACGCATGATTTAAGTGAAAAACAGTTAGGAGAAGACTTAGTTGTAGTTGACCACGAAACTAACACATTGTTAGTCTCTGTAAATTTAGAAGATCCAGGTGAACGGGGAAATATTGATGAAAAATTACGAGTTGTTTTAATTGAAATGGGGCCTGTTCAAAAGAAAAATATAATATATCCCACAGATACATATGGTCGCAAATTTGGCGACATGTATTATAATAGAAAAATGGAAAACGGTGACCTCGTACCAAGAACATGGCTCATTTATTCCGAAACTTTAAATTATGTTTTTTGCTTTTGTTGCAAACCTTTCGCACCTACCGAATCAAGTAGTCTTGTAGATGATTATAACGATTGGAGAAATATAAGTACAACTTTGCATATACATGAGACTAGTTTAACTTACATGAAAAATTTCTTAAAATGGAAGGAAGTTCATAAAAATTTAAAAAACAAAACTACTTTTGATTGAGAGACTCAATGGAAAAGAAACATTGGATGGGTGTTTCAGAACGCTTGATTGAAATTATAAAATTCCTTGGTAGCCAAAATTTAGCTTTTCGTGGATCATCTGATAAATTATATGAAAGGAATAACGGCAATTTTTTAAAATTAGTCGAACTGTTTGCGAAGTTTGATCCCGTTATAGAAAATCATGTTGAAAGAACCCTACAACGAAACAATAGAGTACACTAATAGAAAGGGGGATGGTAAATCCCTTTGTGTTTTAATAGCCGGGTACGAAACTCGGATCGAAATCCATAGAGTTTCATGCCGAAAAACTATCGGCAGGCCCAAGTGTAAATGATCACTTGGGTAGTACATCACCAGGGAAACTCCATGCAAAGGTGGAGCAAGATCCCTCACTAACTTTAATATTCTCTCATAATGTAAAAGCCAGCTCCTAAGAGATGTATATATACTGTTTTACATTATAAGAAGAGGTAACTATCCAGACCGGTTTCAACCTTTTTTGAGGTCTCATCAGTGAGTAGGTAGACCTGGAATATCAAGGTTTTAAGTGAACATGAACTTACATACCTCTACTATCGAATTGCCAAAGTGGTGTACTCATATATTTAATGTTAATTATTAATTTAATAAGCCGAAAGGCTATTTTACCGGCGAAAAATAGGGCCTGCCGATAGTTTTTTCGTCATGAAACTCTATGGATTTAGATCCAAGTTTCGTACCCGGCTATTAAAACACAAAGGGATTTACCATCCCCCTTTCTATTAACATATTCGCCGGTAAAATAGCCTTTCGGCTTATTAAATTAATAATAGAGTACACTATTTGAGGAAAGACAGTCAAAATGAAATATTGGAAACTTTAAGTAACGCAATCAGGGATACAATTTTATTATCAATTCGAAAATCTAAATATTTTTCCATAATTTTAGACTGTACACCTGATGTAAGTAAAACAGAACAAATGGCCATTATTATTCGCTTTGTTACCTGTGACAATGGAATTGTCAAGATCAGAGAAAACTTTTTAGGTTTCCCCTGATATATCAGATTCCACAGGACATGGTTTATGTGCAACAATAATGGAACAACTGAAAAAATGGAACATTCCCATTGAAGACATGTGAGGTCAAGGGTATGACAATGGGGCAAATACGAATGGGGAAAAATATTGTCTCCAAAATTTGCTTATGAACAAAAATCCTCTAGCTTTTTACGTGCCATGCGCTGCTCATACTCTAAATTTAATCATTAACGATGCAGTCAAAGTTAATGCAGATACAATTAGTTTCTCTGCAATTATTCAAGAAATATACAATTTCTTTTCATTCTCTTACAAACGTTTGGCAATCCTTTCAAACTTTGTAAAAAAAAATTAACATTGAAACAGCCATCAGATACGCAATTGGAAAGTAAAAGTAATGCAGTCCGCCCTCTACGATATCAGTTAGGAGAAATTTACGATGCACTTTTTGAAATTTTAATAAGGAAAATCATTATGTGCTAAAATAAAGGACTACAAAGTTAATTACTCTCTTATAACTGGGCATGATTTACTTAACAGAATAAACCCTGTGAGTAAAATGCTTCAAGACAAAAATATGAACATTACACTTCCTTTAGTATCTATCCAAAACTTAAAAATATTCTTATATCGATCAGACACAAATTTTAAAGAAGTTCTAAAACGGCAAAAGAACTGAGTGAAGAAGTGGACGGAGAACAAGAATTTAAAACTGGTACGGAAGTTCGACAACGAAAGAAGACACGACAATTTGACTACGAGCTTCAAGACGAAACGGCACAATCGCCAGAAGATAAATTTAGAGTGAATGTGTTTTATACACTTCTAGACATTGCAATGTGTTCGTTAATAGAACGTTTTGAACAACTAAAAACATATTATGATAATTTCAATTTCTTGTATAGATTACTACAAATTAATAACGAAGATTTACGTAAAAATTATGACGATTTAGAGATTCTCTTGAAAGACTGCGACAATAAAAACGTAAATGCAATAGAACTATATGACGAACTATATGTGCTTTCCGGATATTTTTCGGAAGGATAATTTAAATATTCAAAACCCTTTCGATATTTTTAATTTTATTGTGTCCAAAAATTTTTCTTTCCCTAAATTTTCAATTGCTTTAAGAATACTATTAACCTTACCAGTTAGTGTAGCGAGCGGTGAACGTTCCTTTTCCAAGTTGAAATTGATTAAAAGTAGGTTTTAATTTAAAACCTACTTAGGAACAAGTATGTCACAAAAAAGGCTTGTTAGTTTGGCGTTAATAGCTACTGAAAATGATATATGTGCGGAATTAGTCGTTAAGACCATTATTCCTAATTTTATGAATATGAAATCAAAAATTCTAAAATTTGAGGCTGTGTAGCTCAGTAGAAGTGGCGTTTGCACTCTACAGCGCTTGACCGCACGAAGAAAGGATTTGGTGGTTCAAATCTAGTCGCCGACTAGAGGAAATTTTTCTAAGCCTTTTTTCGACCGGTTCCCGAGTTAGTCGATCTCTGGCACGGGCAAGCGGGTTTTTCCTCCCGGAAACTCGGGTTTTTCGTCCCGTAAACTCAAGAAAATCGACCGTAGAACCCACATTATTTTCAGACATTAAATATATTGTGTTAAGGTTAGGGACCACGAGATGGCGGCACATTTGAGCCGTCTCTCTTCACTGTGTACCGCTTAATTAGTGATAGCCTTGGGCCATCTATCTCCGATTGGTACCAGTGGAGATTGAACTGCCCACTCAGTCTCCAAAAAAGTTAGATAGGGCTAAATGGCCTCTCCTACTCCCGTATACGGGAATAAAAAGGCGTTAGCTGATTTTTTTTTTTTTTTTTTTTTTGAAATCAAAAATTCTAAAATTTTAATTTAAAAAATTTCAAGTATATTTATGTAATTTAATTTATTTTCTGTTATTCTGTAAAGATGTTATTTTTTGAATACTTATATTAAATGTTCTAATTATTTCTGAATTCTTTTCTTATTATCTCTCTTGCCCTATTGCCCTAATATTTGTATTTTGCTTGTGTAATTTTGTAATTTTTTTCTTAGTATTGAATTGTGTTTTATGTAATAGAAATTGAATTGTTCCATGTTTGAGATTTTAAATATACTTTTGTTCACTAATAATACAGTTGTCTGAAAGTTCTGCCTAACGCACCACTTGAAAAACGTACGAACCTAATCACGCGGGAAATTAATGTGTTAAGTTACGAGATAAAGGGTTACGACTGCTTAATAGTGTCACGCCCAGACATATTTTTGTATTTTGCTCCTTGTTTTGAATTATATATCTTAAACTAAACGTCCTGAAAGGTGCAGTATAATATAAATATTAGGGTCACTAAGGGGAGAAAAAGCTTAAATATTTGAATTTTATAATATCTCGTGCATAGCTAAGTTTTGATTAAAGAAAATATAGAGATTCACTTGAAAGGAGAAAAGGAAAGTTTAATAATCATAGATAGGGACACAACAATGCTACTTCCATTTGCAAATTCGTAGATTATCAGTAAGTTTAGATATCAAAAGAGAATTTAACGCACTAAGCCATGAGCACATCTTTAAAATAGTTGAAGTACATTTTAAAAGAAATAGGTTTTGGAACAAACTTCAAGAGCTAGTTGAAGGTTTTTTTTATGAAAATACAAATATCCGTGTGATCATAAACAAAATAATGATATTTTTTATGATCTTTTCCAATGCAACTGTTCTGTACGTCTAGGTACGTCTGGTCCCTTGCCAAAGCCATTGAGTGCAACTTCGGCCCACCAGGTTTCCACCACTCTCACAACCAAATAGCACAGTGGTTACCTCACCTAATGCCAAGGGAAACTAAATGGCATCACCTTTTTTCTTCTAATTCATACATAAATGACCTGGACAAAAGTTCATACACTCTTCCAAGAATGGCTGCCTTCATGTCTCCTATGCTCTTACGACAAAAAACAAATCCGACGAATCCTTACTAACCTGAACACTAATAAGGCATCTGTTCCTGATGGTATCCCACCAGCTGTGTTAAAAAAATGTGGCACAAAACTAATTCTTATCCTCTATCGCCCCTTCAATCCTATGGGCATCTACTCCTACAACTTGGAAGTAGGTCCAGATCCAAAGAAAAGTCATAAAAGGAACCAAAGCACAACCGTCCAATTGCTCACACTTCCTTTCTCTCTAAAATTATGGAGAAGGTCATCAATAACCTACACTATGGATTCTGCCACTCGCGATCTACAGCTGATCTTGTTTTCAGCACCCACCTCTGGACTCAAGCCATTTAGAAATTGAAGAAATTCTCGTGGGTACCAGAGAGATTTCAAAGGCATTTCATTGTGTTTGGCATAGGGACCTACTTAACACACTGACATCCTATGGTCTGCCTTCCTCATTCTACAAATCCCAACTTTCTCGCTGGTCGCTCATTACTTTTCATGGATGGTTTACTCTAGTCAGATTTCCCCACCAATGCAGGATTATTCCTGGGTTCTGTTATTCCACGCACTCTCTTCTTGTATATAAATGAACTGCTCTATCAAATTTCCAATCTTATCCATAGCTGTGTAGATGACAGTGTGCTCCATTCCTCCTTTTCAGTTGACAAACATTGTAGTGCTTGAGTATTAGAATTCTCAAGATCTACCATGACCAGCGACCTGAACTCAGATCTCTCCTCGCTATATGCCAGTGAGACAAGGACAGTCTTGTAAACTTAAATGCCACAAAATCTCTGTCCTGTCTGATCTCTCGCAAGAAAGAGATCACATTCCTCCCCTGTACCTTCAGTAATACTGAGATGTCCAAACGTGATCAGATTTCTCTACTCGGACAGACCTGCACCTCCGATCCTTCCTGGCACAACGACATTTCAAATATAGCTTCCGCAGCTGCTAAAAAATTTGATGTTCTTTTCGCACAAGACACTTCACACTTTTCAATACTCACAGCTAATAACTATATATAAAACTCAAATCCGTCCAGCCATGGAATATTGCTTCCATGTTTGGAAGCAATATTCCAATGGGGTACTAAAATCCTCTGTAAGTTTGCTGGATTCGATCCAGAGATGGCAATCTGGCTAATTAATGATCCCTCGCTCACATACACACTTTAATCCCTTACTCACAAATTCAGTTTCTGCCTTGTCTGTTCTACAGATACTTTCATGGACAGTGCTCTTCTGAATGTCTACTATTGTTCCTCCACTTTCCTCCAAAATCATTAAAATAAGAGCCACTACTAACCAGCACCCCTTTACAATTCATCTTGAAACTCACCCTACAAACTTCATCGCCTCCACCTCCTTCATCCCATTTACTTCTGTCCTTTGGAACAGTCTCCCCTACTCTGCCTTCCCAAAGAGCGCAACCCTCAGTTGTTCAAGCAAAATATGAACAGATTCCCCCTTTCTTCTATTCTTCTTGCCCACACATGGCACCAATGTGGTAAAAGTCTCGTGGTCTTTCGTGTGTGGATCAGATATTTTTAAAAAATTGCAGATTCCACTCTACACATTTCACTATCTTACCTTTAATTGTATTTTATCAACACAGCTAAATGCTTTCTTATAATTAATAAATCAGTTGAATATTTTATTTGAAAATTCCCTGCTCTTCATAATCAATATCTCTTGAGCGTATGTAGTTCAGTGGATGTGGCATTTGCACAACACGGCGTTTGACCGCACGAAGGAAGACTTTGTTTCGAATCTAGTCGTCGACTAGAGGTAATTTTTCTAAGCTTTTTTCGACCGGTTCCCGAGTTAGTCGATCTCTTGCACGGGCAAGCGGGTTTTTTCTCCTGGAAACTATGGTTTTTCGTCCCGTAAACTCAAGAAAATCTACCATAGAACCCACATTATTTCAGACATTAAATACGGATGTTAGGGTTAGGGAACACCAGATGGCGGCACTTGTTGAGCCGTCTCTCTTCACTGCATGCCACGTAATTAGTGTTAGCCTTGGGCCAGCTATCTCTGATTGTCTGCCAGTGGAGATTGAACTGCCCACTCAGTCTCCAAAAAGTTAGATAGGGCTAAACGGCCTCGCCTACTCCCTATGCGGGAATAAAAAGGTGTTGGCTGATTTTGTTTGATATCTTGTTTGCTCTCTAGTCTCTACTTCGTCTACCTCTCCAAATATCTGCTTCTTCTGGCGGTTTTGTATTCACATACGAGTCAATTTTTTTTTTCACTTCCAATATCACTTCATTGTGATATTAGAGCAGTGGTTATGTATTTCACATTATCTCTGGAAGTAGGCTTTTTTTTTTTTGAATTAGGATGAACACTAGAGTTTTTCAAGCTTTATGTCAGTACATTTTCTTCCAAACTCTTGACTGATTCCAGTTAATATATTCACATCATCCTTCTGAGTTGCACTCGAGAACTCCAATGACACTCCATCCACTCCAGGAAATTTTTCTTTCCATTGTTTGTTTTATTGCTCTGCACTATCATTTCACTTTTATATTCACAGGTTCCTCAACAATTTCTCTCCTTTCTAATCCTCGTTCAGTATTATAACTTTCTTGTATAAATCCGCTACCTACTCTTTCCATCTTTTTTCTACTTTAGGTGTGATTTCTATGTATAAGTGTGATATTCACGGGATATTGCCTTTATTCTCAGTAAGATTATTTTGTTAGTCACTGGTTTGAAATCCCTGTGTAGCTCATGGAAGTGGTGTTTGCATTCCTCAGAGCTAGACCGCCCGAAGGAAGTCATCGTGAATTCGATTCTAGTCGCCGACTAGAGGAAAACGGGGAGCCTGTGTAGCTCAGTGGATGTGGCGTTTGCACACCATCGCGCTAGGCCGCACGAAGGAAGTCTTGGTTTCGAGTCTAGTCGGCGACTAGAGGAAATTTTTCTAAGCCTTTTTTCGACCGGTTCCCGAGTTAGTCGATCTCTGGCACGGGCAAGCAGGTTTTTCCTCCCGGAAACTCGGGTTTTTCGTCCTGTAAACTCAAGAAAATCGACCGTAGAACCCACATTATTTCAGACATTAAATATATTGTGTTAGGGTTAGTCACCACGAGATGGCGGCACATTTGAGCCGTCTCTCTTCACTGCGTACCGCTTAATTAGTGATAGGCTTGGGCCATCAGTCTCTGATTGGGTACCAGTGGAGATTGAACTGCCCACTCAGTCTCCAAAAGTTAGATAGGGCTAAATGGCCTCGCCTACTCCCGTATATACGGGAATAAAAAGGCGTTAGCTGATTTTTTTTTTTTATAGTTTTAAAACCGAATAAGAAACTCAAAGATAGGAATCAGAGAGTTTCTTGCCGAATATAGTAAAACTATAAAGTATCGGCGACACTAGCGTTAGCCAATGCAAGTGACCCTAGTACGTAGTACAATACTGGACGACTCGTTGCAAAGGTGGGGGAAGTTCAGATCACTATTCTTAGGTATTTTCCATAATGTAAAAACACATTTCCTAGGAAATGTATGCTGTTATTACATTATGGAGGGAGGTCACTACCCAGACCGGTTTCAGCCTTTTTTGAGGCTTCATCAGTGAGTAGCTAGACCTAATACCAAAGTGTATAGCGAAAAGAACTTATATACTCTGCGAACGAGTTTCCCAAACAGGTGCAACCATTAAGACTTAAGTATAAAGAGCTTATTAGCTCTTTATACTTAAGTCTCTTATGGTTATTTTACCACCTAGATTTTGTAAATATTATGTATAGTTTTTGGATTACTTCCTAAAAGTTGTCTTAACACCAGGTGATGCTTGTGTGAGGCGGTATTTATGTCAGAATGTTGTTCATCTCTTGCGGCGCGTAAATTTTGTTGGAGTGCGTGGGTGGTTTTTAAATTTTCAAAATGAGTTTATTAGAAAGCTGCGAAAAGTATTTTGGAGCAAGAAATCTGTATGATGTTTTAAAACTAACAAAAACATGCACAGAACAGGAATGTGAGTTTTAACAATTGACTGTAAAAACATTAAGTTACAATGTACCTGTTGATTTCGTGAAATGCGTCTTATTTTATGCTGATAGATTTTTTAAAATATATCCGGTTAATAGGACTACATCGAAAATAGCATAATTTAGCACACATACACAAATTTGCACGTAAAGAGTTTAAAAAAGTGTTTGTACGCAGCACAAAATACAAGTTTTTCGTTTATTGAGTAGCAAAATAATGACTTGAACAGTTGGCATTAATCAAAATAAAGTATTTGCTGGAAAATAATTTATATACTCATCAAACACGCATGCAGTTGATGACATTCTGGGAATTGATTCAGTATAGTGTGTCCTTGTTTATTTATTTTTAGATTTGCTGCAATTAAAGAAAATAATTGCAGGTTTAGTTCAGATATAGCATTGCCTTCCTGCATGAAATAGTCATTACCCAGCAATTAAATCTGTAGGGTCCTGGGTATGTCCACTGATGTTTTACTGCAGATTCCTCCACAGTTTAATTCTCAGAATTAAAAGAAACACACGTATTAACCACAGTGAAAATTATTTAATTGTAAATATTTCATCCTAAGTACCTTAGGACATCATCAGTACAGTAGTTTAAAACAATAATAGGAATAACATACAGTTATTAAACTCATTATATTACATAACAAAGTTAGAATCTCATTAAACGTGCGTAACATGTTACAGAAGAAAAAAAAAAATTAATTATTTAACACAATTTTGTATGACAATTTCCCATACTTTAGGAATAGTAAGAACGTTGTTGCAGTTTAAGTTTGGTCTGTTTAGTAGGGCTTCAGAACTTTGTTTGTATAAATGTTTATGTTTATATAAAGATCTATGTAAAAGTTTAGACTTTTCCCAATGGATCCTATGGTTTGGATTTTCAATTCCATGTTGAGAGAGGCCAGATTTCTGAGGTTTAAAAAGATAAATGCGGTCTTGATGTTCCGAGATGCGTTTCTGAACAGACCTACCTATCTGTCCAAAGTAAGACAATTTGCATGAGTATGGAATTTCATAAATGGAAGGCAACATCAATGGTGAGAGTTTGTCCTTAGGAGAAGGTAACAAGTTGTAAATTTGATTGATAGGTTTGTAAGTAGTGGCAAAATTGTATTTCTTCATAATTTTAGAAAGACGTTCGGAGATGCCTTTGATATAAGGTATGGGAATCCTATGGACTTCTTCCTGTCTCGTTTGATATGTGTGAAGAAGTGACTGATGATTTTTTGAGTTGTTTTCGGATTATATCCATTTAGGATGGCTGTATTTTTGATTACTTCTAATTCCTGGTTTAAAGATTCTTCAGAAGTAACCAAAAATACAGCCATCCTAAACAACTCAATAATCCGAAATAAACTCAAAAAATCGTCAGTCACTTCTTCACACATCAAACGAGACAGGAAGAAGTCCATATCCTTGTAATCAATCTATGAAACACTCTTATTCCCCATCTCCCCCCCCCCCTTGTGGCCTCAATTAACTCTGCTGGGTTTCATCTGCACCTGGAGCCTTATTGCTGTTAAGCTGCTTAACTGCTCTTTCAACTTCATGGCTAAGTGGAGGTGGTTCCAAATCAAAATTTTCCTGGTGATTTGGAACCTTCCACTCCTCTGTGGAAGTCCACAAATACCCATAAAACATTGAGTGTGAGAATGTGCAAAAAATATCTGAGTTAGTACTGCTGGTAACAAACCAGACTGGGATAGATAGTATAAAGTATATAGATAGTTGTGGGCTGGGGAGGAGGAGGTTCTACTGTGCTATACATACACTAATGCCAGGAACATTTAGAATGAGGGAGGAGTTTGGGGCATTGGGTAGTTCTTCTTGGCCAAAGGTTATTGGCATTAGTGGGAGAGAATGTGAAGGGTATGGTATTTTCAGTGAGAATAGAAAAGAATGAAAGAAGAGGGGTACTTATTGTTGATTATAGCTGATGAACTGCAACCAAAGAGAGTAGGAGTTCAACTAGAGGTCAGTGAAAATAGTGAATTCGAGGCCATCTGATTTTGCCAACAAGACAAAATACACAGTTGGTTACTGCTATAATTGAGGAAATGTGAAAGATGATGCATATAGTATGCATTAGCAAATAACTCAGTGATTATTTGGTGAGTATTATGGAGTACTTCAAATATGGGAATATAGATTGGAAGAAGGAAAGAACACATGGGAAAAAAGAAATAGAATTTATGCAGTTACTAGGGAATAATTACCACGGGTTTGAGAGTGTTAGATCTAATAATTACATCAGGCAATTTGTCTGTAACCAAGAAGACCACATTGCCACCAGTTAGTGAGACTAACCATGTGGTCCTGACCTAGAAAGTGGCTAAATGTGGAATTTTCAGTTAAGATGGGTATTTGGAGGAGTTACAGGGCTGGTAAGTAATGCAAACTCAGGAGATTGTTTGGAGCAATGCCATGGCATAAGAAACTTCAAGGGTTGGATGTTGATAGTACATGGGAGTTGGTAAAGCGGTATGTGAAGGAAGTAATAGCAGATCGCATACTTAGAGTCAGGAGGATTGGAATTGGAAGTTAAATGATTGAATAGCATCATTAAGCAGGAGCTGAAAAAAAAAAAAATTGGGAAGAGAATTCAAAACTGAAAGGTGACCAGCAGTCACATTAGCAGTACGAAACAGGCAAGAAGGATGAACAGTATCGTAAGAAAGGCAAAATCAGAGTATGAGAGAAAATTGCTGGTTGAGTTCAGATGTAATTTCAGAGTTCTTTCACTATGTGGCAAGTAAAAGGAAGAATAATTTTGATGAATGCCAATGTTGGGGATGTTACTGAAGCAGATGAAATAGTTGAATTACTAAGCGAACACTTTCCAAGGGCATATCAACCAGGTAGAGAGAGAGAGAGAGATAGCAGTAACAAGAGAGGCAAGAGGCTTATATGGAAATAGAGATAGGTGAACTGCAAGTGCATAACTGTATTACAGAACCTTGATGTGAATACAGGTATAGGATCAGATGGTAAACTAACTTAAGGGATACAATTGGAAGTCGTTGACCACATTTAAGTTTCAGTTCTGAGTTGGTCTCAGGGGAGTGAAAAGAGGAGAAAACTAGTTCCATCACATAAAGGAGGTTCAAAGACTGAGGTAGCCAATTATCAACCGATCAGCATCTCAGAGGTGGTGTTTAAGGTATTGGAGTTGGTTAAGGGAAAAATCTAAAAATGGATAGACAGGCATGGGATGCTTTTTTGGGGTGGGACAACATGGTTTTGTGAAGGGTAGGTCTTTCCTCAGTAACTTCTTACCTTTTTATATGGTGATAATAAATTGCAGCACATGGGGATGTTAAGTTGATGAAGTGGGTAAGGTAATGATGGAAAGATACCAGTAAGTAATTCAGAAGCAGTCCAGTAGAAGGCCTATGACCAGTGGCATGCTGCAGGCATTCTGTACCACTTATTTAATATGAACAGTAATTATATAAAAATTATCTAATAGGGAAATATTCAATTGTTTGCCAATGATGGAAAATTGGATTGAACAATAGTCAGTAAAGATGATGATAAAATTGTGCAAGATAATTTAAATGAACTGTGATAGTATTGCGAAGGAAACTGGATATCAGTTTAATGTAGCAAAGTGTCACGTTATGCATTTTAGGATGCAAAGATTACCAGAAAATGATGGAACTATACTCCAGGAAATTGAACACAGGGATTTGGGGATGTTAGTGGATAGGAAGTTGAAATTTAGAGCGTGTATTGCAAAAGTGGCCATAAATGCTCATCAGATTATTTGGTTACTGTAGAACACCCTGATGAGCAGAAATTAGCAGGTTATTATACCTCTTTATAGTGCCTTGATAAGATCTCATCTGGACTACTGTGCAAGGATCTGTTCACCTTGTTTTCTTGGAGATGAGACAGGAAGTAGAGCAGATCTAGATGCAAATGACCAAGATGGTGACAGATCTAAGGAATGAACCTTATGAGGATAGGTTAAAGATTTGTGTGTTAGAAATTTGTTGATAGGTGGAAAGGGGATGCTATTATCATTATTATTATTATTACGGGCTACTCCAAAGAGGCCTTAGACTCATCAAGGGAGGCCCTAAACATGTCAAGAACTATGCAACATTTGTGTAGTATCTATCATACTTTGCTTTGAACTCATTCACAGTCATTGCACCTGCAACAGACTCTGGAAACCTATTCCACTCATTCACTACTCTCCAAGCAAAAAAAACCTAGTACTAACACCCTTGCTAACCACACTTTTACTCAATTTCCATGAATGGCTCCTAGATCTCTCACCACCAGACATGTTCTGAAAAATTTCCTCTGAATTAATCTTGTAAAATCATCTCAGTAATTTGTGTCTCAATCATATCACTCCTTTTCTGCCTATCAACCAGTTTCTGTAAACCTATCAACCTGTTCTCGTAAAGTTCATTCAATAGACCTGCTAACGCTTGGTCACTCACCTCTGGATCCTCTCCACCTGCTCCTCCTCCTCATCGCCAAGAAACTCTTGGCACCCAGATCTGCATGCAGTAATCAAGATGGTGTCTTATCAAGGCTCAGTAAAGAGGAACAATAACCTGCTTGTCTCTGCTTGTCAAAGTATTCTTCAGTAACCAAGTAATCCGATAAGCTGCTTTAGCCACTTTTGCTATGTGTATCCCTCCCCCCCCAAACTTTAACTCCCTATCCACTAACACTCCCAAATCTCTCTTGCTTTATCAATTTCCTGGAGTACAGTTCCACCAATGTAGTATACAGCTGGTAATCTTTTCAACACAAAATGCATAACCTTACACTTTGTCACATTAATCTGACATCCATTCTCCTTTGCCCTGTCTGCCAACTATCCAAATCATCCTGCAAAATTTTGACATCATGTCAATTAACTATTGCTCTACCCAACTTTGCATCATTGGCAAACAACTGAACAGTTCCTCTCAGACTCTTTCCTGTATCGTTAATGTACAAATTAAACAGTTGTGGTCCAAGAACAGAACCTCGTAGCAGACCACTAGTCACAGGTCTTCTTTTGGACTCTACTCCTATATAAACTACTCTCTGATATCTCTTCATCAACCACCCTCCTATCCACCTCACCAACCCTATATTCATCCCCATGTTCTGCGGATTACTGATTAGAATTCCATGTGGTATCCTGTCAAAGGCTTTTGCAGAGTCCAGCAGTATCATTGTAAACCCATTACCTTTATTCAAATCAGCTGTCACTTATTATAAAATGTGAGCAAGTTATTGAGGCATGACTTATCCTTCACAAAACAATATTACTCCCCATTTTCATCTATCCATTCCTCTATTTTGCTCTTGACCAACTTCTCCAATACTTAGACAACATCTGATATGCTGATTGGTCGGTAATTTGCTACATCAGTCTTTATCCAGTGGAACTATTTTCCCCTCTTCCCACCCTCTCAGGACTAACCCAGAGCTGAGACTTAAATTAAACAATATGGTCAAGGATACTGATAATTCCCTTCACATCTTCACATAAAACTCTAGCTTGTATACCATCCAATCCCACGGCTGTATTCACATTAAGCCTGTAATATGCTATGCACTTCCATATCATTTACCTAGTTCCCATATAAGCCTTTGCCTCTCTCATTTCTGCAGTATAACCACCTGGATGATATACTCTTGCAAAGTGTCTGCTTAGTAATTCTATTTCAACTGATTCAGTTACCTCCCTACCATTGGCATTCATTAAAATCATTCCACCATAAACATTCTTTCTTTTACTTGCAGCATATCGAAAGAATGATTTGGGATTATCTTTAGCCTGCATTGCTAATTTCCTTTCATACTCTGCTTTTGCTTTTCTTACCACACTAGTTACCCACAGACTGTGCCTTGTACTGGTCATGTGCTTGCTAGTCACCTTTCTCCTTAAATTCCCTCCACAATTATTTTTTTTTTGCAGTTTCAGCTTAATGATGATATTCATTCATTTAACTGCCACTTGATTTACTGTCCTGACTTTAGGTATGCAGTCTGCCATTACTTCCTTCAAACACTCCTTGACCACTTCCTGTGCACTATCAACATCCAGCCCTTGCAGTTTTACATGCCATTCCACTGATCTAAGCAATCTCCTAAGCTTGTCATACTTACCAGCCCTGTCCACATATACCCAGTCTTAACACTGAAAATTCTGCACATTTAGCCACCTCCCAGGTCAAGACCATATGATTATTCTCACCAATTGGTGGCAACGTGGTCATATTCATTATAGACAAATTCTCAGGTGTGCAATTACTAGATCAAAAACCCTTGAGCCCATAGTATATTCCATCACATGCTGCCTCAGGTAATTATCCCTTGGTAACTGCATAAATTCCATTTCCTTCCTTCCATGTGTCCTCTCCTCTTTCCAGTCTTTGTTCCTACAGTTGAAATCCCCAATAATAATTATCTGCCCTCCACTCATTGAGTCTATTTGCCAATGCATACTATCTCCATCTCCTTTTCTATCCCCTCAATCATGATATGATTGAGACATTGAAATTACTGAAAGATTTTTACAAGATTACAGGATTGTTGACAAATCTTCTGGATGCATCAGTAAATATTCTACCTCTTTTTATCTTTTCTGTCTTTCAAAAAATGCTGTAACCATCATTCTAGTTCAGTGAGTACCTCATCCTATACTAACCATGTCTTACAGACACTGATTAGCAGACTGACTAATTGTATCAAGGTTGCACATTCTGCATCTTTTTTTCCTAATGCTCTTTTTCAGTGATGTATAAGTATAGTAGCTTGCTCCTGGTCCCTTTCCTTCCCACAGCATCTCACCCAATCATTCACCAAGTCCTTTGATTTTGTTGCTCCCATTAAGACCATCCCTATCTTTCATTTTTTTGTCATTTATCTTACAATGATCCTAGTAGCTTACCCTCATAGTTCCACCATCTAGTTTTCATTTTCCTGGGTGGCTACATCCTCTCCTCCTCTCATGAACAGTCTGCTTACTTTCACTGATATGCAGACCATCTGCAGTAAACAGCTGCCTCTTACCTTCAAATTTATCCCAATACATCCACGTGCTCAATTCTTCTTTCTGTACTTAGGCGGCATTCATAATCATTGCTCTTCTTCTCAACTCTTTGCTGTCATATCTTAACATCACTCACACTATCTCTTTCTCTCTTTTTCTTCTTCTTGTTTACTCTCTTTGGCAACACTTGCAAATCCCATTCTACCTCAATTACATTTCTTTGTATTTGTTCCTACCAGCACAGTCAACTCTTCTGCAGTATCTTTCTTCTTATCATTGCTCCTCTCAAAGATACTTTTGACATTTGCTCCATTTTCTCATCCTTCACCACAAAGTCTGCCATATAGCAATACACTAGTTTCCATCATTTTACCTTCCTACACCTCTAGTCACCATTCTCTTCTCTAAATGCCCTTTCTCGTTCCACTCTGCACATGCCTCAATTCATATTTCAATCTTACCAATTCTTTTCTAATTTCCTCACTCATGTTCACATCTTTCATACTATTTTCTTTATCAGTTCTGCCTTCATTCTTTAATTCCACTGTTGTTTGTGTTTTTCTCTATCTTTCTGCTCTTGACTGTGTTATTCACCATATTTGTACCACAATTCACTCTTCCTGACTTGTGCACCCACATAGCTTGTCATTAACACTACCATTTATGACTTCTTGCATCAGATTGCTCACCCCAGTTTTTCATAACTTCTTGCTGCTGTGTGCATATTATCTTTCTTTGCTATCAGGAGTATGGTTTGATTTCATATCAAACCATTCTCCTGTACCTCCTTCATTTCAAACTGCAAATTAAGAACAGTCTGTTTATTGCTTTGTATAATGTTCCTTTTACTAATTGTACCTTTCAGTATTCAAGTAAAAATCTGTTTCTAATAAAGTAATTCCTATTTGGCTCTAACTCAGCTTGTTCCTTCCTATGCTTCTCTTCTCTAATTTTTCGTAGCCTCTTCTCTTGTATGTTTGCTTAAATGTAATCTAAAATACCCATTAGGAATACTCCTCTATAGCTTTTAGATTTCTTATGGAAAAGGAACTACGATCAATGTTCCTCTAATTCCTTTTTCATAGATGGACACTTTTTCAGAAACTCTACTCTGGTCATTTGGAATTTGACTAGGCCACTTAAAGTATGCAGTATTAGCACTGTAAAAGTAATACTACTGTAAAACAGTGGTGTTTGCCACTTATTTATCAATTTGCTCATTTACCAATCGTTCAAAGTAATTTTTTTTTATGATTCCCACTTATTAAAGGTTGTAAATCTATAGTACAGTATAGTATAGTACATTAGTACTGTGGGTTGGGTAAGGATACTGTGTATATATACACACACAAACACTAATGTCCTAAACCTTAGGATGAACACTGTTTCTGAAGATTACAACTGCAAATTCAGATGAATCAACTTGGCAATTTGTATAAGTGATGATTTTGAGTCGAAAGTAGTTGCACAAATTTTCGAATTGCGGCCAAAGGGGTCACATTGTAGCACTCAACAAGAAAAAGTAAAATAAAACTCAACATTGCTTTTATGACTAAAAAGACTAAACAAATTATGTTTGAAGGAATAAAGTTGTAAAATTGGATGTCTTGTAATGCCTCAGGCATAAACTAGACTATTTCATGCACGGAAGAATTATTAGAAAGCTTGAAGAAGGTTGCCGAATTACTGACATTGCCAGAGAGTTTGGAATCTCACATAGCTTTGTATCCAGGCAGCATTTCAAACCAAAGGAATATGTTCCAGACGTTTGCTAAGAGGTTACTCTCACTCTACCATGGATCATGAAGACAGATTTTTGGTTATAACAGCAAAACATAATAGACACACCATGACAGGTCAGCCTGCAAGTCAGCTTCTTTCAAGCATAGGTACGTGGATATCTTGACAGATGTCTGCAACAAGTAGGCCTGAAAGCCTATAGTCTTGCATCCCTTTATTCATAGCTCATCGTAGAGCACATTTTCAGTTGTGTCCAATTCATAAAAATTGGACAAGATACCAATTGGCTAATGTGCTCTTTATGGATGAGTTGTTTTAGTCTTTCCTCTGTTTCTAGATGAATACTTGATCTGATGAAAGTGAGAATGTACTTGAAAGAGATAGACCCTCCATATTTTAAATGATTTACTTGTTCTGATATTTTATTATCTATCACTGTTTTACTTCTTATTGGGTTTTCTCATTTGAAAACTTATTTTTGTCTTTACTTCAAATATTCTTGTATTGTATTGTACTGAAATTTTAATGATTTCACTGATCTTTGTAAATCATCTTCTGGTGTTGATCATCTGTAAATTATTATTATCATTATTATACGACACCTCCAGCCAGTCCAAAGACTCGTTGAGGGAGGACACCTACTCCACAACTCTCCATCTCCACCACTCAATCCACCAACTACAACTACTTTCATCACTTACACCAACGCCATCTACCACCACCACTAGTATGTTCACAGACAATCACAAACATCCATGTCCACAGCAGGATTTGAACCCATAGCCTTTTGGCTGGAGAGTGGATATGTTAACCACTCAGCCAACTAGGCCAGCTAAATAATAGTGTATCTATCTTTATTTTTGGATTTATTTGTATACCGGATGGGTTATGCTACTTCAAGATGATTAAAATTATATATTTATATATATATATATATATATATATATATATTAACAAGTAGGGGTGGTAGGGTACATCCTTGCCATACTACTCCTGATATATCTTTCCATTCTGCTGTTTTTTTGTTCTGATTTGACTACCGTTTTATTTCCTGTATATATTTCTTGAATAAACTGTAAGAGCTGACTTGGTATATTTGGATCATTTAATATTTTAAACAATTTTTGTCTTTTCATAATCAATGAAGGGTATGTGTGTTTCTTTTTGAAATTCTCTTCTCTTTTTGATTAACAATTTTAGAGTAAAAATTGAGTCTATGCAAGACCAGCCTTTTTTGAAATACATTCTGTTCTTCTGTAGTTTATCCTCTGCAATGCTGTCTAGTCTCTCATTTAATATTTCTGTATTATTTTATACCTTGCATTTAACAGACTATTTCCCCAATAGTTATTGCAGTTGTCTTTATATCCTGTTTTATAAATTAGAATAACATTGCTCCCCCCCACCCAGGATTTTGGAGTTTTTCTGGAAATCTAGACCATATTAAAGAATTTAGGAGTCTTGTGAATATGTTCACCGGCATTTTTCTACAGTTCAATGTTCATAATGTCTTCTCCTGGTGGTATCTTATTTATTGTATTTTTTAATTTGAACATTGTAATGTGTATAAAATTTTACTACTTTATTATCATCAGTCCAAAGATTTTGAATACGTTACCCATTTTTCTTACTGTGTTGTTTGTCTTTATCTTTTTTATTTCTTTGTTCATCTATTTTATTATTTTATAGGTTTTTGGTTGTGTCTTAGATATATCTAGTTCTTTTATAAAATTGTTCCATCTCTCACTTGTTTTTTCCTTCTCGTTTTGGAGTTGCACTGTTTCTTTTGTACTTTATTTCTGCTTTTATTGTCTTGGAATTGAGCCATTTTGGGTAACTTTTTTGTATTGTATTGTTTTTATGATCTTTTCTATTTCTTTGTTCCTATTTTGTAGTCTTCTTTGTCTAGTCCATTCACTCTTTATTCCTAAGCTTTCTGTTGCTGCTGCTTATATCAGGATTTGTTCCAGGTTTTTCCATTCCTCTTCTGTGTCATTTGATTCATGTTTCTGATTTTAAATCAGCATATTTTTGATATTGTTGCCTAGTATGAGGATCTTGTAATGAAGAAAGTTTGTAATTTGTGTATAGTTATTTTCTATTTTACTTTTAGCTGTTTTTAAATTGAATTTTTGTCAGTACCACATAATGATGAGTTTAATTCAAAGCCATGATATTCTCTTACATCTTAGATTAATTTGTAATAATGTAGTGAATAACTGATGTACATTCTCAATTAATAATAACTGATCATCGGTAACAGATTTTCATCCTCTGGCTGACCAGGTATATTTATATATTTCTCTTTGTTCAAATACAGAGTTCATTTTTCTCATATTATCATAAATGACAAAATCTCATAGTTTGTATCTATTTTGATTACATATATCTTTGCCAATTATCCCTATGTTTGTTTTGTATTTCCTCTTTCCTATTCTGATATTTAAATCCCTTGATATTATCTTCCTAGGTGACTTGAACATTCATAACACAGACTTGTCACAAAAAGTCCCTTTCTTTAACTTCACTAATCAACCCAGAAGAGAAGCTGAATCGTTTGCTGTTACTCGTGATTTAATGCAAATAGTAAATCTACAAACAAGAATTTCAGACTATACTCATCATTTCTGAAATGTCCTTCAAACTCCTGATCTCTCTCTCCTTATTCTCCAAGCCCTGGTTCTTTGAAAAATTATTATTATTATCACGGGCAGCTCCCAGGAGTCCTTAGACTCATCGAAGGAGGCCCAACATCATGTCAAGAACAACTATTCAACATTCACACAGTATCAATCATACTTCTCCTTGAACTCATTTATAGTGATGACACCCACAACAGACTCTGGCAGCTTATTCCACTCATTTACCACTCTCTCCAAGTAAAAAACCTAGCTCTAACACCCTTGCTAACCACACTCTTACCAAGCTTCCATGGATGACCCCTAGTCCTCCCACTACCAGTCCTATTCTCAAAAATATCTTCTGAATTAATCTTATAGAAACCCTTCAGTAATTTGAATGTCTCAATCATATCACCCCTTTTCTGCCTATCAACCAATTTCTGCAGCCCACAAATCTTCAACCTGTTCTCATAAAGTTCATTCCATAGTCCTGCTATTATCTTGGTCACTTGTCTCTGGATCCTCTCCACCTCCTCCCCATCAAGAAGAAACCCTGGTGCCCATATCTGGGCACAGTAGTCTAGATGGGGTCTTATCAAGGCTCGATACAGAGGAACAATAACCTGTTTGTCTCTGCTCGTTAAAGTGTTTTTCAGCAACCAAGTGATTTGCTGAGCAGATTTTGCCACTTTTGCAATGTGTCCCCTAAACTTCAACTCCCTATCCACCAACACTCCCAAATCCCTGGCCTCGTCAATCTCCTCTAGTACAGTTCCACCAATGTGATATACTGCTGCTAATCTTTTCACCCCACAATGCAAAACCTTACATTTTTCCACATTAAATTGACATCCATTCTCCTTAGCCCAGTCCTCCAAACTATCCAAATCATCCTGCAAAATTTTGACATCCTGAGCATTCACTATTGCTCTACCTGACTTTGCATCATCTGCAAACAGATGCACAGTTCCTCTCAGATCCTTTCCTATATCGTTAATGAACAAATTAAACAGTAGCAGTCCAAGAACAGAACCCTGTGCCGCAGGGTTCTGTTCTTGTTCTGTTCTTAAACAGTAGCAGTCCAAGAACAGAACCCTGCAGCACACCACTAGTCACTGGCTGTCTTTTGGACTCTACTCCTGAATAAACCACTCTCTGATATCTCTCCATCAACCACCCTCCTATCCATCTCACCAACCCTATATCCATTCTCATATGCTGCAGTTTACTGATTAGAATTCCATGTGGTATCCTCAAAGGCTTTAGCAAGGTACAGTAGAATCACTGTAAACCCGTTACCCTTATTCAGTTCAGCCGTCACTGTGCTATAGAACGTGAGCAAGTTACCGAGGCATGATCTACCCTTCACAAAACCTTGCTGTCCCCCATAGAGTATCCCATTTTCATCTATCCAATCTTGTATTTTCCTCTTGACTATTTTCTCCAAGACCTTGACAACAATTCCTGATATGCTGATCGGCCAGTAATTTTCAACAGCAGTCTTGGAACCTCCTTTATGCAGTGGAAGTATTTCCCCCTCTTTCTGCCCCCTTGGGACTAACCCAGACCTGAGACTCAAATTAAACATGTTTTCTCTCCATGATAAAAATTCAGTTGTTCAAGTCAAAAATTCAAAATTCTCATTCAGCATACACTAGCCCAAAACGAGCATAAAAAAAAAAAAATTATCCATAAATCCCAGGCAGCCTATGTAAAGATGAAATGCAATGAGCTTGCCTCCTGCTCATCTACCACTCCAGCCTTCTCATCCCTAGGTCTGTTAGGCCTAACTTCTACTCTTCTGTTTCCATCTCTCTCATCCTGATGGGAGAGCTTCCATCAGGATGAGAAGGAAATTTGTCCAACATTAGAAATATTTGTTTTCACATTTAAGGTGGTGCCTTCAATACCTTCCTACGAATTCTTGATTTGAATACAGAAGAGGACAATCTCTCGAACAGGTGGCTCCTCTTTCTCTCATAGAATCCCACTCGTCACTCTCTCATAGCACTCTGTTTCTTCATTATGCCTTTTATGTCGGTATTTTCATTGTCACTGCTGGTCAACATCTGTACATCCAATTTCAAAATTTTGAACCAGTGTATCATTATTTTCCTTCATTCTATTTACCTTGGAACAGGTTTCCATATACTGTTTTTTTCCCAATGAGTACTAAACTATAAATCAGTAAACTGCAACATATTCTCATATACTGCAGTCTACCCCAGAAGTAAACTGTTAACAAGTTTACTTCTCTCTCCTTATTCACTTGCCTGCACATGACACTGTGAGGTTAAAAAATAAAAAAAAAAGTTAGAAGATTGGCTTTTAGACAGGCTTGGCTGGTGGCGTGTGCAATATACACAGGAGCTGCAGAAGAAAATGCTCCTAAAAGATGTCAAAAAATATGAGATAAGAGTCGAACAACGAATGGTACAGAATGGTACATATAATTATGAATGTACATCATCTTCCGTTCGGGCCCCTTCAGATCTTCCCGGAAACGAACAAATAAATTTTGAAATTATATCCTAGACCTGATTATATCACTGTAATTTTTTATTAAAATTTACGAAAATATACCCAAAATAGTTCTTCATTTTTTGATGTATCATAAATCAACTTATGATTAATTGTTGAGTTCCGTGTAAGGGCCGTATCCTAATTTTAATCAGATCGGATGCAATTTGTCCAGCCCTAAAAGTCGGCTTACTACCGATAACTCATTCTTCTTGACATTCAAGCCTGTTATATTAGCGGGCTGTTAGGGCGGCGTCAGCGACATAAAATAATTGGCGAACTCTC
The DNA here is from genome assembly GCF_054136105.1 of Typopeltis vanoorti. Taxonomy (NCBI): domain Eukaryota; kingdom Metazoa; phylum Arthropoda; class Arachnida; order Uropygi; family Thelyphonidae; genus Typopeltis; species Typopeltis vanoorti. Next base: position 122,441,004 of record NC_143549.1, read on the forward strand.
GAGTCCAATGCGAAACATTCTTTTAAAATTCTCTTATCCATTTTCGTTGAATCTTCAAAATTAATTTATTTATTAATGCAAAATTAATGTAAAGAATATTTGAATAAATCTCTTAACTTTATATTACTATTTTATATTATTTTGAAAATTTATATAACTTGAAAAAATTTGTATAAGCAGTACTAATTCATAGGTAACATTATACTGTAAGCGGTTTTCATTTGTTTTTCATTTCCTGTTCGTTTTATTCACACTTTATTCAAAAAAAAACTTTTTTTGGAAAGGTGCCGAACATTAATCGCACACACAAGAAAAATACTATGTGCCTGTCCTGCTTTTAAATAACATGCACGAGAAATGAATCTTAAGTGTTGTCCATTTAGAAAGATGGGTTGACCTTTCATTGTGATTAAATTGCAAGATTTATTCTTTAGATTATAAAAATGAATTGCTGTGTTATTTGTTGATGAACTGTACTGAAAGAAGGGAGGCAGTGTACAGGTGGTATTATAAAGAACACTGTTGTGGTGATGCATTTCCAAAAAAGGCATGAGGAGGATAGTTACAAAGGTCATTACAGTAATGAATTGGATGTTGATAAGTAGAAAGAAGTTAGACTGTACAAGGCCTTTGCCAGACCAATGCAGATGAAATGGATTTAGTTTGGTTAATAGAAAAGATTACATTGGAACAGAGTAATATTTATAAATTTATAAGCTTTACTAGGGGCTCTGCCTCCTGACGCCTATGGTGCCCCCGAGTTCCGGACTGGTAGGCCGGTTCTCCTTGAATTCTGATGACTCGAAAAGGGGGATCTGCCCTGGTGCCTACTGTGACCCCCCCTGAGTTCTGGACTGGTAGGCCGATTCTCCTTGAATTCTGATGACTCAAAAAGGGGTTTCCCCCCTCCCCCGGCACTTACGGCGCCCATCCCCCAGAGTTCCGGACTGGTAGGCCGGTTCTATATGAATTCTGATGACTCGAAAGCGGGTCCTACCCCGGTGCCTATGGTGCTGTTAGATTGTGATAGAGTGGAAATTTATGTATTCCTATCTTATCACAGTCTAACACTTTTCCAAACAAAAGAATGAGATAAATACAATAAATTGCCTCTAAGTGTAGAATAAGTATTATGTATATATAAATCAAGTGTGTTCTGTTATGAAAAGGTTAAATAAGTATGTATTTTGTGCCATTCACGAATATGGTTAATTTAATATTGAAAGTGTAAAACATTAGCAGAGCATTATAAAATATGTATAAAAGAATTATAAAATGTAAGCACAAATTCAACAGTTGGAGGGGGGGAGTCAAGTCCAAAGGTTATGAAGTCGTAAAGCGAGGGAGCGGCTCGCCCCAAGTAAACAATGTGATGTCAGCGTACATGCGATAAGCAGGGCAGAGAATGGATGCCATGACGTAGTAGGACGTGTGAGTTGGCTGGACATTGAAAAGGGCGAGAATTGCCGAGAAGGAAAGAGGGAAATATAAGGGTCATGCGACCCTGTAACAAGGCTTTTTTTCCCTGGATCTCCTGTGTGTTCGTCTCTTGTGGTGGCGGAGGGTGCGAGTGCCCTCGATGTCGGACGGCTCCCGATAGGCAGCTACAGTCTTGCCGGCCGTATTCTCCGTGGAAGGAAGCAAGTCTGGCAGTCCACAGAAGGCCAGTTTCCTGTGAACCTGTGAAGCACTAAAGAGCCGAAAAGGGAAGATAAGTAAGCTTTGTTTGTGTTACACTGATTATGAATGAAAGATTTGTGTCACGTTAATTTGTTATAGGAGAAGAACGTTGTCACTTTAGAAGAATATTGATTTTAACCTTACTATCTGTCGTTGTGTTAAAGTTCGCCTTCATATTGAATGAAGTTAAGGATATGTTAGAGTAAAGAATTGGCATATTATAAAGAGATTGTGAAAGATATGAATGTTATCTTGTGTAGTCTGACAGAGCTACGGAGTTTTAGATTGATTGTGATAATAGTACATAACTAATGCATTAGCGGAGGTTAATATAATTCTTACTTTAGGAAGCTACTGTATAATATTTTATAAGTGTAATAGTAGTGTTTGAATTTTATATACCTTGTCTGAAACTCCCTTAAGATGGGATTTAATTTAGTGTTATTATGTGTATCAACTTTTGAGTATAATAAACCTTGCTTTTGATTCTAACAAAGACTTTCTGTGATTTCTGGAATCCAATGCACCGCTTATAAAATATTAATGCGAACCTATGCGGGATATTAGAAAAGAGTAAATTTTGGTCACGTCTGCAGAGTTAATAGGTATCATTAAGTACTGTCCTGAGATTACCTCTTGGTTGTTAATATTAATAATATAATAGCGCTAAGTGGCGCAGCGAAACAAATAAATTTCTTTGCGTTTTACGAGAGGTAAATCTCAGACACTGATACTCTGGTACTGCTTTGTTCTCGAGGCAATTCCATTGTCCCTCAGAGGTACCATGTGTTACCCGATAGAGTGTATTACGGAGATATAGCATAAAAGGTTAAAATAGTTGTGATAAGGAAATCGGCAACACAACATAAATTGCGCAGCCGATAAGGTTAAGATAAAAAAAAAGGTTTAGGTTAGAAAAGATTGAATATAATACAACCATTGTACAAAAAAAAAAACTACAAAGCAACACAACATAAATGGCGGTAGGATATTGGTAGAATAAGGTTAAGATAGAAAAAGGTTTAGGTTAGAAAAGATTGAATAAAATACAACCATTGTACAATAAAACTACAATTAGATACAACAGTGCCCAACCCCCCGAGTTGCGGACTGGTAGGCCGGTTCTCTTCGAATTCTGATGACTCGAATTTTGAAAACTCAAAAGGAGCCCCCCCCCGAATTGCAGACTGGTAGGCCAGTTCTCCTTGAATTCTGAAGAGTCGAATTTTGAAGACTCGACACCCAGGGTAGCCCCTGAGTTTCAAAACGTTTCAAATAACTTGACAAAAAACGTGACACAAAAACGTTACATAAAAGCTTATTTTATATTATAGAGTAGATTAAACTTGCATTTTCATTACGTGTAAGCATTTATGTAAAAGATTATTAATTATAAAGTATTATGAAGATTCAACTGAATAGATGAAATAGTCCATAAAAATCCATACTGTTATCATTGATATTATGAAAACCATATTGGTTCCATAATACAAATAAAATGGATCCTCCAATGCCCCCCCCCCCCCGAGTTGCAGACTGGTAGGCCGGTTATCCTTGAATTCTGATGACTCGAATTTTGAAAACTCAAAAAGGGATCCCCCCTGGTGCCTATGGCACTCACCCCTGAGTTGTATTTCAAGGAGGACTGGTAGGCCAGTTCTCCTTGAATTTTGATGACTCGACACTCAGGGTAGCCCCTGAGTTTCAAAACATTTCAAATAACTTGACAAAAAACATGACACAAAAACGTTACTAAAAAAGGCTTATCATTTTATATTATAGAGTAGATTAAAATTGCATTTTCATTACGTGTAAGCATTTTTATGTTCCTGAAGGACATATATATGTAAAAGATTATTAATCATAAAGTATTATGAAGATTCAACTGGAAACATAAAATTCAACATTTTATGGACTATTTCAAAAAGATGAAATAGTCCATAAAAATCCATAATGCTATCATTGATATAAAAACCATATTGGTTCCATAATACAAATAAAATGGATCCATTTGTTGTATAATCGATGTCAAAAAGGACGGAGTTGTGATTTATAAACTTTTCAGAAACATAAAAGAATTAAACTTTTTTGAATACTAGATAATTGTTTAATAAGAGGTTATTTTAGAATTGCTAGTTGCTGATTCTTATTACCAGAAATTGAAATCAGAAAATAAAACAGAATAAAAGCATATTATTTTTATTGTTGTTCTTTTTACATATTTAAAATAATTTTAAGTGATTTGAGTGAGTTTTTATTATACTGTGAAGTTATATTGGTCATACTCTATCGTTTTAGTAAAAAAGGCATATAGATTGCTATCAATGAAAGTCCACCCAGATAAAGTTGAAGAAAATCAAAAGACTTTAGCAACAAAAAAGTTTCAGACTTTAGCCAAGGTGTATTATATTTTATCTGATAACCAGAAAAGAGCAGAGTATGATGAAACAGGTTAGTTCATTAGAAGATGTCTGGAATTCTTTGTGTATAATTTGCAATATATCTTTAGAGTTTTTGACATTTATGAAATCAACAGTGCTGCATTGAATAACAGATAACTAATAATTACAGTTCTGTTAAATGCTTGGCAGTGTATGCAGTTACTTCATCCTGCTTTACTGTGATTTTACAGATGGACTTCTTTGATGATTGTATTATTTTGCAGAGGGTAGGAGTGCAAGATCACCAGACTTATCAACTGCAGATTTTTTTTATGGGTATACACTTAAAAATAAAATAGGAAGATGACATACATTGACTGACTTGAATGAGACCATTAAGAACTCTATTCACATAACTAACTTTTTGCAGAGATGTATAAGATATAGTAAGACAGATTTTTCATTAACTTTCTTAACAGCATATTCTGTGTATATTATTATTATTATTACTAACACCAGACCTCCATGGAATCAAAAGACTAATTGCAGGAGCAACACACTGTTACACACAAAGCCTATCAAAATTCATTCGGTGATTCTTCATTCACCACAATTTCAGGCAACACATTTCACTCACCAACCACTCTCTTTCTCTCTCTCCATGCAGAAAACCTTCTCCTTATTCCCTTGCTCACATCCTCTTTATACAGCTTTTAGATATGTCCCCATTGTCTCCCATTCTATGAAAAATTTCTTCCACATTAATCCAGTAGCAACCCTTTACCAACTTTAAATGTCTCATATCTCCTCCCTTCTTCCTATTCACAATACTTTGCAAACTGCATTCCCTCAATCTGTCCTCATCTCTCATTCCAAAGACCAGTTACAATCTTAGTAAGTCTTCTCTGGACTTTCCAATATATCCTCATCACCACCATGAAAACAAGGACACCAAATCTGTGCACAATAATTCATATGATGCCTGATCAAGGCCTTATACAATGGAACCAGAATTTCTTTATTTTTGCAAGTTAAAGTCCTCGACATCATTGCCATGATCTAATGTGATGTCTTTATAACTTGTAAAGTGTGACCTCTGAAGTTCAGATCTTTGTTTACCACCACTCCAAGGTCTGTTATCTCCTCAACTTCCTCCAAAATTTTTCCACCAAGTGTATACTTTGCATCTCATTGTTACCCACCAAATTTCAAAACTCTACACTTTGCAACATCGAATTGACAGTTCCATATTTCATACTGTTACCCACTCATACAGTCTATTCAAGTTTTCCTGTAAGGGCACTACAATTGCTAGATTCCTCAACATACCAATTTTTGCATCATCTGGAAACAGGTGTATATCGCCAGTTAAACCTATCCCAGTATCATTAATATACAAATTAAATAACATTGGTCCCAAAACAGATCCTAATGGCACCCCACTAGTGACTTTCTCTTTCAAGATAGTCACCCCCCACCATACACAGTGTTGATACCTATCTGATAGCCAGTCACCTACCCAGCTCGCTAGTCTGTTATCCAATTCAATGCTTCAGTTCATTGACCAACTTGTGGTGTGGCAGCCTTTGCAAGTATACCACTGTATATGCATCTCCCTTGTGCAGTACCTTCGTCATCTTGTTATAAATATATCAGCCACTGAATTAGAAACTTTTATTTTATACCATATGATCTGTCAGTCATATTTCCATATAGGCATATGACTGACAGATCGATCCTCTTCACTTCCCTCATATAGTTTGATGAGATATGAGTCAGGAATAGCCTTCGTTAAATGCTTTGGTCAATTGCTGCATACAGGAATTTCTTTTTTGGGGTGCTTAAGGGTCAAAGCTGTATAACTGAGAGGAGCCCTCCACATAGCCTTTAAAGGAATGCGGAGAACTGACCAGGGCTTCTGAACTAAAGTCCAATCCTCACCTTCTCGTGGTGCACCCTGTTGGATATCTACTTGGATACTGAACGAACGAGGATGGGCTGGCACTTTGGGATTTAGCCGACCAAATTGTATTCTTATTGGTTAAACCAAAATAAAAGATGATGGTACGACATGACAAAATTTCATGCTGGCTGGGGCGTCGCCCGGTTAAACAAGGCCCCCCGTTGTTTTCACCAGGGAACCAGGGCAAACAGCGAAAAATCAGCTACTGGAACAAATCGGGAAAACAAACCCCAACTCAACATCACCAGAGTTAAAGATCGGTACCATCGACATAAGAAGCCTGAATGGCAAAGAAATGGAGCTAGCTGAGGAATTAGATAAGTACCAGATCGACATAATAGGGGTGACTGAAACAAAAAAGACAAAAACTGGTGAGATCTTTCTGAGCAATAAATACAAAATGTTATATTCAGGCAATGACAATCAAGGAAAAGACGGAGTAGCCATAGTATTCAACACAAAATACGAGGCTAATCTTCTTGAATGGCAGTCAGTCTCAAGTGGAGTTAATGTGGGCAAATATGAGAATGGGGAACTGGACAATGAGACTTATTTGTGCCTCTTGTCCCACAGAAGGTTCTACTAAGGTAGAAGTGGAGGAATTTTTTGATGCTTTAGAAAAAGCAACTGACACTATGAAAAAGGAAAAGTTGGTCCTTGTTGGGGATCTAAATAGCAGAGTAGGAACTGATTGTGAGACATACAAAAATATTTTGGGAACATTTGGAGAAAAGAGCAAAGCTAATAATAATGGCAAATATCTGTTGGATTTCTGCTCAGGACATGGACTGGTTATTACTAACACCATGTTCCAACATAAAAATGTGCACAAATTCATATGGAGAGAAGAGGCAAGAAATAAGAAAAGTCTCATTGACTATGTTATTGTTGATAGTGATGTTTTCTCCCTGGTGCAGGACACCAGAGTGTACAGAGGATTTGAAATTGGAAGTGATCACTATTTAGTCTTGAGCAGGATAAAATTGAATTTCATATTGAAAAGAATAACATGTAAGAAAGTTTTAAAGCGAATAAAAGTTGAGCAGCTCTCAGATGTGAACTGTAGACTAAAATACATAAATATTATTGAAGAAAAAATGAAAGAGTTTGAGAACAGGAATCAAAAACCTTGGAGATTCAGTGGCAAACTCTGAAGAAAACATTGATTGATTCTGCCAGAGAGGCACGTGGTGAGGTTGTCTGCAAGGATAAAAAAAACAGAACTCCCTGGTGGACACCGGAAGTTAAAGAGGCAGTGAAGGAAAAGAAGAAAGCATATCAAAAGTTCCTGTCAAATAAGTCAGCTTGTGCTCTTAGAGAATACAGAGAGAAATGCACGAATTCTAAACACTGTGTAAAACTAGCTAAACAAAAGTCATGGGAGGACTTTGGCAAGAATATAGAAAATAAATATCAAGAAGGTGGCAAAATATTCTGGAGATTGTTGAAGAAGCTTAGGAATGGAAGAAAGAGTGCTGTAAAAGGAGTTAGAGATGATAAAGGTGACATGAAAACGGGAGAAAAGATATCCTTGAAGTATGGAGTAATTACTTTGAAAAACTGCTAAATGAAACAAGCAGTGATGACAGCACAGTGGTAAAAAACACCGACCAGGCATGCAGTCAGGAATACATATCCATACTTGAAGTAGAAAAAGCCATCAAAGGCTTGAAATGTGGAAAGGCAGCAGGAGTAGATGATATTCGACCAGAAATGCTGATGTATGGTGGTATAAGAGTGTTACAGTGGCTGCACTGCATAGTTCAGAAAGCCTGGACAGAGGGACGAATTCCTGATGATTGGAGTAGAGCTCTCATAGTACCCATATATAAAAAGGGAAATAAAACTGAATGTGAGAATTACAGAGGTATTTCCCTACCGAGTGTTCCTGGCAAGATCTATGCAGGTATACTTGAGAAACAGTTGAGAAGAATTGTGGAAGGAAAGCTTGGTGAAGAACATGCTGGATTCAGGCCAAATAGAGGCTGTCAGGGTCATATCTTCACTTTACGACAAATAGTCGAGAAAGCATGGGAATATAACAGAGATCTGTATTTAAGTTTTGTCGATTTGGAAAAGGCATATGACAAGGTGCCAAGCGGGGAGCTATTCAATACACTACAGTTATATGGTGTCAATGGAGCATTATATCAAGCAATACTTAGTCTTTATTTGAGTTCTAAGTCAGCAGTTAGAATTGAAGGAAGTACAGGAAGATGGTTTAATGTTAAATCAAGGATGTACATTATCCCCTCTGTTATTATCTATATGGATCACATTATGAATTAAAGTGGTATTAAACATGATATCAAAATTGGAGATGTTAATGTCAGCTCTTTGCTTTATGCGGGTAATGTTATACTTCTAAATAAATCCGTTACAACTCTGCAAGAATCTCTGACTAAATTGAATAGCTGTTGTAATAGATATGGTATGAAGGTCAGCAATAAAAAGACAAAGACAATGAAAATAGACAGAATCATTGAAAATATCAACTGTGTTGTGAATGGAGAACCTGTGGAACAAATGAAACATTTCAGCTACTTAGGCACGATTTTTACTGAAGATAGTAAATTAAATATAGAAATAGACAACAGAATCAGCAAAGCTGGTATCGTAGGAAGTCAATTGAATAAATTCATATGGAATAAGAGAGAAATTAGTCGGAACACTAAATTAGCTGTATACAAGACAGTGTTCAAACCAGTTTTAACTTATGGATCTGAGAGCTGGGTCAGAAGTAAAACACTTGACCAAAGATTAGAGACTGCAGATATGAGAGTCCTGAGAAAGATTATAGGCATGAACAGATGGCATCAATGGCAATATATTAAAAACGAGGATATTAGGAAAGAACTTGACATTGTCAGCATCCAGGAATGCGTTAGCAGAGCTAATCTCAGGTGGTATGGTCACTTAAACAGAATGGGCGAAGAAAGATTAGCAATACAAGTGTTCTCTGCCAGGTTGGCAGCAAAACGACCCAGAGGAAGACCAAGATATAGGTGGATGGATAAGGTACAAAGTGCCTTAGATGATAGAAATATAAGATCTAATAATGTTGGAGTCTTGACAAGTAACAGACTGATTTGGAGGAAAATTGTAGATAGGAAGTTAGTAATGATGTAATTTTTTTCATGTAGTACTATCATATCCTTTACACCCCTTGAGGGTACATGGCAGGAATTTGATGATGAGGAATTTCTTTTTGCCCATATAATAAGCCTTCTCAGATGATACCAATTTTGTTCCTGAAAGACTGTTTTAGGACCACAGTTATGCCTCTTAGACAAGCAATTTTCATTATATTTTCACTGATTAAACACTCAGGATAGCTCACCTTTTGAGAATCCAGTCAGCTCTGCTGTTTTTAAAATTGTGACTCCAGCCAGACTGTCACCCACAAGAAACCCCTTATCGAACTCCAAAAAGATCCTTTGTTTTCCCCACTGTGACCAACACTGTTGATGATTACTGATCAGCAGCATTCTTAAATAGCTGCCAGAATATGTAGTGATGCACATGACCAAGTATTTTGCATATTAGCTGTGTAAGTGATGTTTACATACATCTACGTAAAGGTTTCTAATTCAGTGGCCTATATGTATAGTATATAAGCAAGTTGGTAAAACACAATCTTCCTTTAACAAACCCATACTGATAAGCACAAAGAATATGACTGTTATCAAACCCACTTTTGTATCCTATTTCTCACTGACCTTGACCTCTCCAGTTCCTTAACTATATATCTCTAGATATACAGATCGACCTATAATTTGTTGCCTTAGCCATATCACTGCTTTTGTGAAGTGGAATAATTTTGCCTTCCTTCCACTCCTTTGGGACTTGTGCTATTGCAAGATTCATGTTAAACAGATAAGCCAAGGCTGATGCTAACTCCTTGGAACATTCCCTTAAGACGTGATATATCACCAAGCCCCATTAGCTCATTGACATCTAGCTTTAATAGCTTACTTAATTCTTCATATGCCACTTGCTCGCTCACCATTATGCCTTTTCTCATTTCAGTCTCTACATTAGAGTTGCTGATTTCACACTGAAGATGAAACACCCTGATAAACTGCTTACTGAATACATCAACTATTTCCTCTGCAGCAGTTACCCATTTCCCACTTTCATCCATTCACATCATCTTACCATAATCATTCTTCCTTCTACTTGTCGCATATTGAAAAAAACTCAAGGATTTTTCTTGCCTGATTTGCTGATTTCTCTTGTACTGCACTTTTTATTGTCCTCACCAACACATCTCCGGCTTGCTCTTCATACTCTTTGTGCAACTGATTAATACTATTCATTTTGTGATGTCTCCTTCTTTTCCATATTTCATGCTTAATCTTCTCATTCATCCATTTTGCACCTATGTTCTTCAGCCTTTTGACCTTTGGAATGCATTTTACACATTGATCCTTTCTTTTAGGCTTACACAGTGATCCGAATGCATTTTTGAATATTATGGAGATAACTACCGTGTTTGAATAAAAACTTTAGTTTAATTTAACTAAAATCTACATTCGACGTTTCGACCTTTATGTCAAGGTCATCTTCTGGAGCATACAACTATACACAGAAAACAAGCTACACTACAATCAAACTGGTTTGTTAAAAGACACTGACCAACCGCTACAACAATTGTTGGCCTGACCTCTGGTGAAAAAAAAATAAAAAATAAATAAATAAATAAAAATAAATAAAATAAATAAATTATACATCAATGCTAGGGTCCTATTATTAGTGTTATCTGTTGGTTGTAGAAATACATTAGGCACAACAACAAGTATCTATCTATATACATATACTAACATCATATACACATTCCAGCCAATTGGTATGGAATAGTTTTTAATACTAGCTGAGGATTGGCTAGTCCTGACTTATGCTGGATCTTATATATTAGGTAGGCTGAATGTGTGCCATCCAGATCCTTAGAATTTTCATGCCATCTTTGTTGTTGATATTTGTATGGTTTATCAGGATTTCGCAGGCTTCATTAAATTTCCTTTCGTACCAGGTTTTTGTGCCGTGTAAAGAGCAGGTGCTTTTCCAGTTGATTTGGTGTAAGGTGTTGAGTACGTGGTCTGAGAGGCCTGCTTCACCATAATGGTTATATTTAATGTGTCTAATGTGTTCTTTCTTGCGTATAGGGATTGTCCATCCTCTTTCACCAATGTACGGTAAGTTACAGGTGCAGCAGATGCAATAGACTGTCTAAGCCAGACTGTCGGTCTTAGTCTGGCTTAGATATGTTGACGACGTGTTCGCGATCCGGCCGCACAGGCGACAAACGCTAAGCACATTTCTTAGCCACCTGAACAAACAACACGAATGCATACAATTTACCATCGAAATCGAAAACCAAAATTCGCTCCCGTTCCTAGACACACTAGTCACATGTCTTCCTTCAGGCAGTCTATCCTTCACAGTCTACCGAAAACTGACACACACTGGCCAATACATACGTGCTAATTCATACCACCACCCATCACAAAAATATAGTCATTAACACCCTTAAAAACAGAGCTACAACAATTTGCTCTAACCAGCAAGCCCTGAAACAAGAACTAAAAATCATCAGCGACACATTCATAAATAATGGCTATAACAAAAATACTGTTAATAAAATACTCCATAAAACTGGAAAAGCACCTGCTCTTTACACCGCACAGAAAACCTGGTACGAAAGGAAATTTAAGGAAGCCTGCGAAATCCTGATAAACCACCCAAATATCGACAACAAAGATGGCATGAAAATTCCAAGGATCTGGATGGCACACATTCAGCCTACCTAATATATAAGATCCAGCATAAGTCAGGACTCTAGCCAATCCTCAGCTAGTATTAAAAACAATTCCATACCAACTGGCTGGAATGTGTATATGATGTTAATATATGTATATAGATAGATACTTGTTGTGCCCAATGTATTTCTACAACCAACAGATAGCACTAATAATAGGACTCTAGCGTTGGTGTATAATTTTTTATTTTATTTTATTTTATTTTTTTAATTTTATTATTATTTTTTTTTTAATTTTTATTTTTTTATTTTTTATTTTTTTTCACCAGAGGTCAGGCCAACAATTGTTGTAGGGGTTGGTCAGTATCTTTAACAAACCAGTTTGATTGTAGTGTAGCTTGTTTTCTGTGTATAGTTGTATGCTCCAGAAGATGACCTTGACATAAAGGTTGAAACGTGAATGTAGATTTTAGTTATATTAAACTAAAGTTTTTATTCAAACATGGTAGTTGTCTCCATAATTTTCAAAAATGCATTTACACATTGATGTTATGTATTTCTTTGTCAGTTCCCAAGCAGCATTCATTTCCTTGCCAACCTTGCAGCAAAGGTTGGTAGATTGGTAGAGCCTTTTCTACTAATTGGTAATTAGTTTACGGAATTAACCACGCACAAAAAATTTATCCGCTCTACCAAAGACCAACCACTTCCCCTAGATCTATCTGGTGTATACCGGGTCCCTTGCAGCTGCAAATTGTACTACTTTGGCCAAACAGGCAGAACCGCAAATATCAGGATTTCAGAACACAAAGATTACATCCGGTTTCACCAATACAGCTGCTCTGGGCTAGCAGACCATGCCTTGGATACCCACCATAGAATTCGTTGGAAGAAAACAAAAATAATACACCATAGCAAGTTTAAATACGAAAGATTGTTCAGGAATCATCAGCAGCTCTAAAAAGCGTTCCTAACCTCAAAAAATTTGGATGCATGAAACTACCCCAAATTTGGGAGACTTACATTATGAGAACTTCAGCCCAACGGCCAAGACAACCAAATTAGCCCCACCAGATGGCACCATTAGGACTTTAGGAACAATAGTAGTTTCTTGCTTTCTTCCTCATTTGCTTTTGTTAGTGACTGCGTGCACATACCATATCTTTATGTTCCCGAAGATGGCAACGTGACATTGCCGAAATATAGAAGTTATTCATTAAAGTTACCTTTAATTAATATACTTTTTATGCGTTGTTAATTCCGTAAACTAATTACCAGTTATGTTTGACTAACGTATATGCTTTGCTACTAATGGCTCGCAAAAAAAAAAAAAGTTAAGCTAGTTTGAGTGCAGTTAGTAGTTGGAAGGACACCAATCGTTCGATGCTGTTGGCACACTCTCCCTCAATGAGTCTTTGGACTCCCTGGAGGTGTCACATAATAATAATAATTTCCTTACTGCTTGACTCCTCATTCCATGTTATAGCTCCAAGCTGTCTCCTAAGCTTGTCATAATCATCAGCCTTATGCTTCCACATATATCCTTTTGTAAAATCTATGTCATTTTTGCCTTTGTAATTGTATTACTCTTATTTGTTTTTGTACTTGTTCAAAAGTTCTATACTCAGTATTTTACTTTACTTAAACTTAAGTACTCTACTTAATATACAGTCGTAACTGCAAGTTTTTAATGTTGCTTGATTTAGACTCTTATTTTTAATACTCTCATTCAACTTTAACCCCCCCCCCTTCCTTGTCTCAATGCCATAATTATGATTCGTCACGTGCACAAAACTTTAGAACTAAGAAATTGCCTCTGGCTGGAGCCAATTTCTTTGTCTGAACTACTGGTGCATTTTTCTATTTTGAATTCTGAAAATTTATTTGTTTGTATCGACTGCGCCATCACAATTCGCAGATAGGATTTGAATATCCTTCCAAGGAAAACACTCAGCAAGGCAACCAAATCTAGCAATGTAATATTTGTATCTATCAGTCGTTGCTACTTATCTCTCAAGGTCACACAGATTCGATTTTTATGAGCAGTACTAATTGAATGTACACTTAAAGTTAACACTAAACATTCAAAATATCTTAGGCTCTGTACCTTTCAGCAACATTAGCTTGGATTCAAATTAATCAACCTAGCTTTAGAATTCTCCTTTAAACAATTGGTCTAATGCATTAATTATTCCTGCAAATTATTCATGCACTAAAACAGACTGTGCATACTACATCATATTATAACTCAGATATTAAATTATGTCACACACATAACTCAGCAGGATATTTCACAAAAATTTAACTCACAATCTAGAGTCCTTATTATTCTTCTTAACTCTAACAAAATTTCAATACAATAGTAATTTCTGCTACAAATTTCACCTCTAGAAAATTTCTATACAAGGCCTTACCTTTTAATCATCTAGTCCGCAATAGTAGATCCTTTAGATCATTATCTTCATCCTTTACCTAACGATATAGCTCATTACCAGGCACCTTTTACGATATCGAAGACCTTTAGGAAACTTGGAGGCTGGAATTCCAGAACTGATTGTCATTCTGCATAATTGAGCCTTCTATGACTTCCGGACATCTGTGGCAGGACGTGGATCTGTGACCTTGAATCGGCAAGACACACTGGAATTCCTTGCATGAAGGACTGGAACCGAGATGGAACAGCACCTGGATAGAGGCCATGACAAAAACCAAAAAGTGCACGCCTAAGCGCCACAAGCCACCAACGAAAAAGAGCCTTCTCAATTACCTGCAGGAAAGGGAGCCTCGATCCTTCGACCTTGGAACTGCCACGATTTTTCCCTTGAATGTTTCATGGGTCTGCACCCGCCACCTTTTTTACGGCGTTGCGTTAAGGCGGGAAACCCCATACATACTTGATCTTTGCGATAGTGATTACCTTAGGTCATAAGTTAATCTGTCTGGAATTTTCCTTTGTTACAATCAAGTTTACACTTAACTTTCTTTGTTCTTTACAGAAATTTGGCAGTCACAATATTTAACAATTTACTCTAAATTATTTCCATACTACATTAACAAAAATAAAATTAGCTAATTAACCGCAAGCATTTTGTATGGATTTTCGTTTTCTAGTAAAATTGGCATATAAGGGATTGTTGTACAAAATCCTTCTATGCAAGATTTTACATAGATTTTCTCTCCCCCAAAAAATTTTTTTCAAGAAAATTTTTTAAACCTCATGTCTGCATATTTTCTGGAGGAGAATTGACCACAAACTTGTTTATTTTCTTCCTCTTGAATTTCTCTTTGCCCTAAACTGTACTCATTTTACTCTGTGCTCTATTTTCATGATTATACCTAATTTCTTTCAATGTTTTGTACTTACTTAATTCTCCATTAAATTCCTTCATAAAACTTGCACAATCAGTCAGTAAGTGTGCAGCCTTTGTAGCAATAGCTACATTCCAACACAACAAACCACTTATTGCTTTTCTAATCATGAAAAGAAAACAGAGGAAGTTATCATAATTAAATTGCTGCTGAGATTGTACATCAACTTCATGTTCTGTGCGTGTTCCCCCTTGATTTGTTATAGGAACTTCTGTATCTCTTAGGCATTTCAATGACGTTTACTTCCAATACCTTTTGATTAGCCTCCCCTAATTCTTTTTCATCCGCTTTTTCTTGATTATCTACTAATTTAATGCTAGATATGTGATAAGTCTCAGATCGATTGTTCACTTCGGAAGTTGAAGCTATTGAAGAATCAGTCTGGTTATCTATACATCCTCCAGTATCCCTTTTAGTCAGTACACCAGGCCCGATGACATTTTCGTTCTGCATTCTGGTTCCTTAACACTATTTCCAAATTTATTTCTCCCTTTTCCTGACTGTTTCTTTCCCATAAGGTACATTTCGAGAGAGTCACATGAGAATTTGTACCTCTAGAAAATTTGTTCCCAGGATAATCCGTATGCTTGGGCGAGATGTCCTGGGGGGGGACCAACAACTCTTACCAAACACAAATCAAATTCAGGTAAGTACAACTTTACTCTTACTTTCTTCGTTGCATATAAGTCAGATATTGCAATTCCCGATAATCTGACAAGTTTTCTCAGCTTAGAAATGCCTCTTCGTACCCTGGATTTTATTCCTTGAAAATAATTTCCAGTTATGACAGAGGTCTGGGAACCAGTATCAATTAATATATCACAATGCGATTCTTGTACCTCTCCTTTTATTATCATACAAGATTTCCTTTGTTGTTGATTCCATTGCCCTCTCTTCCATGGTTTATTTTCATAATCATGCGGAGCATATACAAGATTCGACTTATATCTATTACTTCTGTTGGAGGGTTTCTTGTTTCTGAAACAATTTCGAGTGAGATGCCCATATTTATTGCAATTAAAGCATTTGGGAGGCTCCCTCCTGTCTTTTATCTCATTAGTCCTCTCTGTTTGAGGTATAGTTGAGTCAGAGGTCTTTTCTGTTACTGCTGCCAGCTGCTTCAGTACAGCAGCATGATGGTCCATCAAAGGCTGTTGTAGCCGTTCGACCTCCTGTTTTACTATAGAGCATACTTTCTCCTTGTTAGTTTGCCCTACTTCTTTTGGGATGTTCGTTTTATGGTCAGTCACTTGATTAGTGTTGACTGATCTTTCTCCCTCACTATCTTTTTTTTTTTATCTTTAGTTTGCTTTAACTTTTTCGTACTGCAATCTTTTTCACTCTTAATTTCGCAAGTGGAATTAGTTGCCTTTGTTATCACGTTAACATGACCGTTCATAGATGCAGGATGAATGTTTCAAAGCATCTCTTCCTTCTCTTTCACTGCAAGGAAACATTCCTCAAGATTCGTGATTTTCCTTTTTGTAGGTAGTCTCTTTCAATTCGTCCTTTACCCCTAGCCTAAATTGGTGAAATACTGCCCAGTCGAGGTGAGGTTTATCCTCATTAGAGATGCTCAGACTGTTGGCAATTGTCAGTAACTTACTGTAATATTCTGTTACATACCTCTTTTTCCTTTTGAGCACATCACTGTAATTTCCAGATATTAGGAGCCTAGACTTCTTGCTTTGGAGAACTGGAAAATCAAGGTTTCCTTGAACTTCGAGTGTTCTAAGGTATCCTTCAGTATTGGGGATGAGTACAAGAAGTTCAAGGAAACCCTGATTTCCTCAAACTGGGTGGCCTTTCCAACCAGTTTGCTCCTTAGCAAGATAAGTAGCTGGAAGTCTGACCACTTTCCAACTTTTCTAAACTCTTCGACGAAGCTAAAAAAAGCTAAAACGTCGTCACTTTCTTCCCCAGAAAATTGCGGAATAACAAGTTGAGGATTTATAGTTCGTTTGTGCCTTTGTAATTGTATTACTCTTATTTGTTTTTGTACTTGTTTAAAAGTTCTATACTCAATATTTTACTTAACTTAAACTTAAGTACTCTACTTAACATACAGTCGTAACTTCGAGTTCTTAATATGTCGCTTGATTTAGACTCTTCTTTTTAATCTTCTCATTCAACTTTAATTCCCCCCTCCCCTTGTCTCAAGGCCATAATTATGATTCTTCACTTGCACAAAACTTTAGAACTAAGAAATTGCCTCTGGCTGGAGCCAATTTCTTGAACTACTGGCGTTTTTCTATTTTGAATTCTGAAAATTTATTTGTTTGTATCGACTGCACCATCAAAATTCGCAGATAGGATTTGAACATCCTTCCAAGGAAAACACTCGGCAAGGATCGGAATTTTTCTCTTATACTTATTACAAAATCTAGCAATGCAGTATTTGTATCTATCAGTCATTGCTACTTATCTCTCAAGGTCACACAGATTCGATTTTTATGAGCAGTGCATTGGTATGCAGGAATCAGGCAAATTATTTGAAAAACAAAACAATTTATTCATGCTAATTGAATGTACACTTAAAGTTAACACTACACATTCAAAACCTCTTAGGCTCTATACCTTTCAGTAATATTAGCTTGGATTCAAATTAATCAACCTAGCTTTACAATTCTCCTTTAAACAATTGGTCTAATGCATTAATTATTTCTGCTAATTATTCATACACTAAAACAGACTGTGTATACTACATCATATTATAACTCAGATATTAAATTATGTCACACATAACTCAGCAAGATATTTCACAAAAATTTAACTCACGATCTAGAGTCCTTATTACTGTTCTTAACTCTAACAAAATTTCACTTCAATAGTAGTAATTTCTGCCACAAATTTCACCTCTAGAAAATTCCTGTACTAGGCCTTACCTTCTAATTATCTAGTCCACAAATAGTAGATCCTTTAGATCGTTATCTTCATCCTTTACCTAACGATATGGCTCACTACCGGGCGCCTTTTACGATATCTAAGACATTTCATCAACTGAGACCTTTAAGAAACTTGGAGGCTGGAATTCCGGAACTGACCGTCGTTCTGCATAATCGAGCCTTCTATTACTTCCGGACGTCTGTTGGCAGGAAGTGGATCTGCGACCTTGAATCGGCAAGACACACCGGAATTCCTTGCATTTAGGACCTGAACCGAGAGCTGAAACAGCGTTTGGGTAGAGGCCATGACAAAAGCTAACCTAAGCGCCACAAGCCACCAACGAGAAAGAGCCTTCTCAACTACCTGTGGGAAAGGGAACTACGATCTATCGATCCTTCGACCTTGGAACTGCCACGATTATTTCCTTGGGTATTTCATGGGTCTGCACCCGCCACCTTTTTTTCGGCGTTGCATTAAGGCGGGAAACCCCCCGTACATACTTGACTATCACGATAGTCAAGTATGCACGGGGTAGTGATTGCCTTAGGTCATAAGTTAATCCATGTGGAATATTTCTTTGTCTGTAACTTTCCTTTGTTACAATCACGTTTACACTTAACTTTCTTTGTTCTTTACAGAAATTCAATCACAATATTAAACAGTTTACTCTAAATTCATATTTGTAAATTTAGGGACACAAAAACACATGTTGAACAAATTATTTTATTAATTACTAATAAAATAAAACTTGATGTTTCGACCCCTGTATCGAGGTTATCATCATCGGAAGAATACAAGCGTATAAGGAACCAAGCTACATGCTCATGCCCTGTATACCAGTAAACTAAATCTACGTAGTTAATTAATCCTTTTCCCTAGCCTGACCTCTAGTGATAAAAAATAAATAAATAAATAAATAAAAATAATAATAATAAATAAATAAATACAACTACAATAAACTGCTAAAGTCCTCATGTATTAATATTCTTCTGGATAGTTCTGATTGTTATAATATAATTTCTTTCAGTTGCTGTTGAATGTTACAAACACTTCACCAGGTTGTTTTCTTTTAGTGGGATTTTTCTATGGCTAGTTTAGGTTGTTATACAGGTTGCAGATGGGTCCTCCACATTCTTGAAATGTTAGGCCATCATTTTTGTTGAGATTTGGGTTGTGTTTGAGCATTTCACATGACTCTTTAAATTTTCTCTCAAACCAGGTTTTGGTGCAATGTAGGGACTTGGTATTTTTCCAATCAATTCTGTGGTGTGTTTGGAGTGCATAGTCAGAAAGGCCGATTTTTCCAAAATGGAGGTATTTAATGTGTAGTTTGTGTTCGTCTTGTCTGATTGGGATAGTTCACCCTGTTTCTCTTATGTATTATGGTATGTTACATGTGCATTGTATTTTGTATACCTCTGGGTGGGCTAGGTGTGGAAGAGGATCTTTAGAAGAACTGAGTAGGTGTCTTAACTTATTTGGGGATTTAAAGGTGGTTTTAATATTGTATTTGCATAGTGTTCTGTCTATTTTTTCAGAAATGCCTCCAACATAAGGAATGGCAATAGCATTCCTGAAATCTTTTTTGTTCTTACTGGTATCTTTATGGAGGATCTTGTGAATAGTTTTTTTACTGTATCAATTTTTTATAAATGTTTGGTTGATGATCTTGTATTCCTGGTTTAGAGCCTGTTCATTAGAACAAATAGTTAGAGCTCTGTGTTTAAGGGTGCTTATAACACCTAGTTTTTGTGTTGGGTGGTGGTAAGAATTTTTGTGTATGTATTGGCCTGTGTGTGCAAGTTTGCGGTAAACTGAGAAGGAGAGACAACCAGAGGGAAGACGTGTGACAAGTGTGTCTAGGAAAGGAAAAGAGTTGTTTTTTTCCATTTCAATGGTGAATTGGATACGTTGTTTGTTTAGGTGGCTAAGGAATGTATTCAGGCTTCGCAGCCGTGGGGCCAAATGGCGAAAATATCGTCAACGTATCTGGGCCAAATTTTGGGCTTTAGACATGCTGTCTCTCTAGACCACATTGCTCAAAGTCTTCCATATAAATGTTAGCTATTGGGGGGAAAGTGGTGAGCCCATGGCTGTACATTCTTTTTGAAGGTAAAAATTGTTTTGCCACACGAAATATCCGGAGCAGAGTATGTGGACAAAGAGGGCCGTGATGTCATGTGGGAATATGTTCTGTAGGAGCAAGATAGTGTCAGTGATTGGGACATTGGTGAAAAGGGAAGTTATGTCAAACTTTGAGCAACATGTCTAAAGCCCAAAATTTGGCTCAGATACGTCGATGATATTTTCGCCATTTGACCTCACGGCTGTGAGGCTCTAAATACATTCCTTAGCCACCTAAACAAACAACACAAACGTATCCAATTCACCATTGAAATGGAAAAAACAACTCTCTTCCTTTCCTAGACACACCTGTCACACGTCTTCCCTCTGGTTGTCTCTCCTTCTCAGTTTACCGCAAACCTACACACACAGGCCAATACATACACAAAAATTCTTACCACCACCCAACACAAAAACTAGGTGTCATAAGCACCCTTAAACACAGAGCTCTAACTATTTGTTCTAATCTAATGAACAGGCTCTAAACCAGGAATACAAGATCATCAACCAAACATTTATAAAAAATGGATACAGTAAAAAAACTATTCACAAGATCCTCCATAAAGATATCAGTAAGAACAAAAAAGATTTCAGGAATGCTATTGCCATTCCTTATGTTGGAGGCATTTCTGAAAAAATAGACAGAACACTATGCAAATACAACATTAAAACCACCTTTAAACCCCCAAATAAGTTAAGACACCTACTCAGTTCTTCTAAAGATTGTCTTCCACACCTAGCCCACCCAGGGAGGGGTATACAAAATATAATGCACATGTAACATACCATACATAGGGGAAACAGGGCGAACTATCCCAATCAGACAAGACGAACACAAACGACACATTAAATACCTCCATTTTGGAAAAACTGGCCTTTCTGACCACACACTCCAAATATACCACAGAATTGATTGGAAAAATACCAAGTCCCTACACCGCACCAAAACCTGGTTTGAGAGAAAATTTAAAGAGTCATGAAATGCTCAAACACAACCAAAATCTCAACAAAAATGATGGCCTAACCATTTCAAGAATGTGGAGGACCAATCTACAACCTGGATAACAACCTAAACTAGCCATAGAAAAATCCCACTGCAAGAAGACAACCTGGTGAAGTGTTTGTAACAGTCAACAGCAACTGAAAGAAATCATATTAATACATGAGGACTTTAGAATGAGGACTTATATCGTTAATGAACAAATTATACAGCAGTGGTCCAAGAACAGAACCCTGCGGCACACCACTAGTCACAGGCGGTCTTTTGGACTCTACTCCTGAATAAACTACTCTCTGATATCTCTCCATCAACCACCCACCTATCCATCTCACCAACCCTATATCCCCATATGTTGTAGTTTATGGATTAGAATTCCATGTGGTATCCTGTCAAATGCCTTTGCCAGCTCCAGCAGTATCACTGTAAACCCATTACCCTTATCCAGTTCAGCCATCTCTGTGTTATAAAACTTGAGCAAGTTACTGAGGCATGATCTACCCTTCACAAAGCCATGCTGTCCCCCATACAGTATCTTGTTTTCATCAATCCATTCCTGTATTTTTCCCTTCACTACTTTCTCCAAGACCTTGACAACGACTCCTGATATGCTGATCAGTCGGTAATTTGCAACAGTAGTCTTGGATTCTCCTTTATGGAGTGGAACTATTTTCCCCTCTTTCCATAACTTCAGGACTAAACCAGATCTGAGACTCAGATTACACATGGTCAAGGGCACTGATAATTCTTTAGCCGCTTCACGTAAGACCTGTGCCTGTATACCATCCAATCCCACAGATGTATTCACATGAAGGTTCTGTAATAGACTATTCACCTCCACTTCATTCATCCCAATTCCTGTATAAACTAATGGTTCCTTCATTTTTTCAATATCACCACCTGGATGATAACTCTTGCAAAGTGCTCGGTCAGTAATTCCACTATATCGACTGATTCAGTGACCTCCTTAACATTGGCATTCCTTAAAATCTTTCTGCCGTGTACAGTTTTTTTTTGCTTGCAGCATATTGAAAGAACTGTTTGAGATTCTCTTTAGCTTGCATAGCTAGTTTCCTTTCATAATCCGCTTTTGCTTTTTTTTACCACACTCGTTATCCATCTGGCCTGCACTGTATACCGTTCATGTGCCTGCAGGTCACCTTTCTCTTTAAATTCCCTCCACAGTTGTTTCTTTTTTTTGCAGCTCAAGCTTAATGGTGTTATTCATCCATTTAACCCCTACTTGCTTTACTATTCGGAACCTAGGTATACAATCAGCCATAACCTCCTCTAAATGCTCCTTGACCACTTCCCATGATCTATCGACATCCAGCCCTAGCAGTTTTACATGCCATGGCACCGATCCAAGCAATCTCCTAAGCTTGTCATACTTGCCAGCACGGCAATTCCACATATACCCTGTCTTAACCGAAAATTCCACACCTTTAGCACCTCCCAGGTCAGGACCTTATGATCACTCTCACCAATAGGTGGCAACATGGTCATATTCATTACAGTCAAATTCTCAGATGCTATTACCAGATCAAGCACTCTCAAACCACTAGTATTTTCAATTACATGCTGTCTCAGATAGTTATCCCTTAATAATTGAATGAAATCCATTTCCTTCCTCACATGTGTCCCCTCCTCCTTCCAATCAATGTTACCATAGTTGAAATCCCCCATAATAATTACCCTCCTTCCACTCATTTCATCAATTTGTTTATGCATACTATCTCCACCATCTATTCCATCACCTGGTCTATAGCAGCACCCAACTGTATATTTTGTTCTGCCAGTCTCAATCGCACATCAAATGGCCTCAAATGAGCTCTTTTCACTATCCTGCAATACAACTTCAATTCTCCTTGGCTCCAGTTCATCAGCTATCATCAATAACACTCTTCCCCCCATTTTATTCTCTCTGTCCCTCCTAAACACACTATAACCTACACATTCTACCCCACTAACTATATCATCTTCCGTCAGCCATGTTTCACTAATGCCAATAACCTGTGGCCAGGAAGAGCCAATCAAGGCCAAAAATTCTTCCTTCTTGTTCCTAATACTCCTGGCATTAGTATACATGAAATGCAGAGGTCCCTTTTGTCCCACCCTATCTTGATGCGTTATTCTAACTATCCCATTCCGATTTCTTGTCTTTAGTACTGGCTCGGGTACATTATATACATTCTTACACTCAACTGTCTCACTGATGTCTGCATATTCACTTCCCCCCCTCCTTGGTAGTTCTAGTTTCCCTGGTTCTGCACATCCGTTTTCACTTCAGCAACACTTTTTCCAGTCTCCACATACCAAATCCATTCAAATGCAGGCCATCCATCTTGTATAAATCCTTTCGCCCATCAAACTCATTCCACGCGTCCACGAATTCCACACCACACCGTCTGCATAACCTGCGTATAAAGTCATTTGTGATTATGGCCCTCCTCCTAAACTCCTCTCTGTCGTACGGCAGCAACAGACTCACCATCCTAACTCTGTCACTCTTTTCTTTCGCTACCTTTAACAATACTTTCAAGTCCTCTCTCATAAAAAATTTATCTCCTTTCAATTCATTCGTACCTGCCACAACTATCAATTCTTTCTTCCTCTGTTTTTGCGCTCTAATACTCTCACTTACATCCTTAAATTTCGCACCTGGTAAGTACAATTTAGTTAAACTCCCATCTATCACTCCTCTTAATATCGAGTCACCATACAACACTCTTTCCTTCATTTCTGAAACTCTCCCACTCTTACGCTTATTTTTCCTTTCAAACACTTGTTTATTTCCATTAGCCGAGGCACTCTGGAAAGAGTTTTGCAGGTGCTCCAACTGCTGCTGCGCATCAGTAATGAATGCATAACTGATGATTTTGAGTAGAAAGGGGGTACATGTTCATATTTTTGGACTGCACACTAAGGGTGACATAGTAGCACTCAACAGGATAAAAAGCAAAAGATTGTGCTAAGCAAATTGTATTTATTGGAATATCTTTTCGCAAAGGAATAAAGTTACAAATTTTGAAATCTTCTAATGTCTCAAACACATAATCTAGATGATTTCATCAGGAAGAATTATTGGAAAAACTTATGGAAGATCTCAGAATTACTGATATTCCTGAGACTTTGGAATCTCGCATGACATTGTATCCAGGCTCTGAGCAGTGTCTCAAACCAATGGAATGTGTTCCAGACATTTGCTAAGAGGTCGTCCTCACTCTACATTGGAGCATGAAGGCAGATTTTTGATCATAACAGCAAAACATAATCGATGCACCATGGTAAGTCAGCTCCATTCAAGCACAAGTATGGGGGATATCTTGACAAACTGTAGGCAAGACATCTGCGACAAGCAGGCCTATATGCCTGAAGCCCAGTAGTCTACATTCTTTTATCCACAGCTTATCATAGAGCATGTTTTCAGTGGTGTTATATCCATAAAAATTGGACAAGACACCAGTGGGCTAATGTACTCTTAACAAATGAGTTGTTTTAGTCTTTCCTCCAATTCTAGACAACACTTGATCTGGCATGAACGTGATACTGCTTACCATCACGAGAATGCTCTTGAAAGGGATAGATTTGGTGGTGCTATGGTCATAGTATGGGGAGGCATTATGCTTATTGGATGCACCGAGCTACTGGTGCTGGAAAAAGGGCACTATGTCTGGTGAATGACATTGTAACAAAGTTCGTCAACATCATGTTCGATTGTTCTGTGGTGCAATTTGGAAGACTGAGGATATTAATAGAATTGAGTGGCCAGCACATTCCCCAGATCTAAATTCCATAGAACATGTTTGAGATGCAATAGGGAGATGTTGCTCCTTAAAATTCCCTTCCAGAAAACAAACAACGTCTTATCTTTGCTCTGAAGGAGGAGGAGTGGACCAGTTTACCTCAAGAATTCTTGAATCACTTGGTGCTAAGCATGGTACAACATTGTGAAAGCTAATCGCACTTTAGTGTGGACATATTCCATACTGCAATGGCTCTCTACATAGTTTTCTTTAAGCACTGTATGTTAATTACTTAACTATGTTCTTTGGAGATTTGTAACTTTTGCCAAACACATGTTGCAATTTAATTTGTACAAAATTTATGACACAATTTTTGGGTAATGTATGCTGGCAATAAATTCATGTATGCATTTTGCTGTAGTCATGAAAATGTTTTCATATACAGGTAAAAATGTTCTTTGTCCTTAGCTTTCAGGCATTAGTGTGCTGCTGTTGTCAACCAAGTTATGGACCCCCAGTTCTCACTAGCCTCTCCATCACTTTAACCACACCTGACACACACACACATACATATTGGCTTATAATTTGAAAATCGAGTGTTGTCACCTTCCTTATGAAGTGGTACAATCTTGCCTTCCTTCCACTTGAGTTCCTTTTGTCTCAATTTATTTTATGAGTCTTACACTGGGTCAAGTTCCAAAAGGAACTTGACCCAGTGTAAGACTCATATAAAACAAATATGCCAAAGCAGATATCAACTCCCTGGCATATTACTTCAAAATATGTGATATATCATCAAATCCCACTGCCTTATTAACATCAAGATTGTCAAAAGCTAAAGACGAACTACATTTTTACTTGTATATGAAAACATTTTCGTGGCTGCAGCCAATTCCCCACTTACTTCTTGCTCACTCGCAGTCAGTCTCTTCTCATCATCCACTGCTCTCAAACTGTCCATAATGTTACATGCATAAGAATGAAAGACCTTTATGAACTGCTCATTAAATATCTCAACTGTATCCTCAGTAGCAGTTGTCTTTATACCATTTTCTTCAATCATTGTCATCCTACCATAATCTTTTTTATTTTTCTTGGCTACATATCAAAAGAACTCTCTAGGGGATTTTTTTTTGGCTTCATTAGCTAACCACTGTTCATACTGCACTTTTGCAACCCTTACCAACCAAATCACTCTCCTTGTCTGTTCTTTGTACTCCTCATGGAATTGATTATTACCACTCATCTTATGTTGTCTCCATAATGCCTTCTTTCTCTGTATTGCATGCTTATTCTCTTCATTCATTTCACACCCATCTTATTTAACCTTCTGATCCTTGAAATACATTTAGACATTCGTTCTACTTGATAGTTCTTAAATAGCACCCAAGTAGCATTGTACTCCTCATGGAATTGATTATTACCACTCATCTTATGTTGTCTCCATAATGCCTTCTTTCTCTGCATTGCATGCTTAATCTCATCATTCATTTCACACCCACCTTATTTAACCTTCTGATCCTTGAAATACATTTAGACATTCGTTCTACTTGATAGTTCTTAAATAGCACCCAAGTAGCATTGATCTCCTTTCCACCCAACTCCTCATTCCATGCTACAGCTGCAAGCTGTCACCTGAGCTTCTCATAATCACCTTATGTGGAACACTAGTTCCACATATACCCTTTCGTCACAGAAGTCCTCTGATGACTTGCAATCACTTCATGGTCACTCTCACTAAGTGGAGGGGAATTTGACACCTCATTTATAATCACATCCTTGCATGCCCTCTTACATGCTGTCTGACAGAGATGTCCCTCAAAAACACAAGCAATTTATTTTCTTTACTTTCAGTTGCTGTTTTGTCATCCCAATCTATATTGCCATAATTAAAATCACTCATAATGTGAATCACCCTTTTTCTATTTTCTTGTTCAGTTTGCTTATGCATTTCATGGTCACTACCCTCCATGCCAGGTCCCCCTTGCATCTCTACCTTATATTGACATAACATCTTTCTATCATCAGTAACACTCCACTTTCCTTTTTTACCCTTTCTGTCTTCACAAAAAAACATACTCTCCCATCTCTATTCCTTTCAGGATGTTATCCTTATCCAACCGTGTCTCATTTATTCTAACAATTTTTGGGTGAATGAATTCAATCAATACAACCATTTCATTTCCCTTGTTTCTGATACTTCTAGCAGCATTTGTATACAAACATAACAGCTCATTCCTGGATCTATAACAAGTTTCACTGATACTACTTATTAGATGTGACTTCCCCATACCTTCTTTTTTTCCTTATCCATCCGAGAATCTTCTTCAAATTCAACTGTTCTCCTTACATCCCAGGTCATCCCTTCTTGTCTCCGCACACATTCACTATCTCTTTGAGCATCAGCCTTTTTCACACTGTTTTCCCCTGTTCACTCTGAGTCTCTCCATTTCCATTATTGTCTTGTGCACTTGTTCTCTCATTCTCTACACTCATGTTATCCACTTCCCCATTCATAAGCACCACTTCATTCTCTCCTTCCTTACTCTCCCCACTCTTTCACATCACTTCTTACTTGCTCAGATTCATTCTTTACACTCATTACTCTCTCTCCCAGCAGCAGTTTCTCCAAACTCATACCAAAACCATTCATATGTAGTCCATCACTCTTACACAGTTCAATTCGTCTTTCAAACTCATTCCTCACATTAACAACATGCAATCCTTTCTCTACACACATTTCTGTTAACATATTGCCGGCTTGGTTGGTTGGCCGAGCAGTTAGCATATCTGCTCCCCAGCCAAAAGGCTGTGAGTTCAAATCCGACCATGGGCATGGATGTTTGTGATTGTCTGTGGAAATACTAGTAGTGGTGGCGGGCGGTAGATGCTATTGGTGTAGTTGGTGGATTGAGTGGTGGAGACAGAGTTGTAGTGTAGGTGCCCTACCCCCGATAAGTCTTTGGACTCTCTGGAGGTTTCACGTAATAATAATAATATTCATAATTCTTGCTCACCACCTCATCTCATCATTATCATACCTGGGCAACAGACTGACTACCTTTCCTATCACACTGTTATCTTTTATCCTTCTCAACAACCTCCTGATATCCAGGTTTACATGAATTTCCTTGTTCCCAGTGCCTCACTCTATTCATTTTACCTCCCAGAAAACAAACCTTCTGTATCTTTTCATTTACCACATCTCTAATATTTGAATCCCCCATATGCTACTCATGAGTCTTTCTTAACTCTTTCGTGCCAACATCATTCATTTCTGTCTTCTTCAATCATTTATATCTACAGTTCTCTTCATTTCACTCTGCATCCACTTCATCTCTTGCATAATTTTTTTTGATATCATTCACTCTTGCCATCTTACTGTTAATTGCTCTCTTGTTTTTCAACATCATTATTGCATGTTTTATTGTCACTCGAACTCAGCATCACTTCCATACACTTTGTGAACATTCCCACAATCTTCCTCGACTACCATTTCAGTTACGATGCCATGTTCTCTACTCCTGTTTAAACATGCCTCGTGCCTCATCAGAAAATTGCACTTCCTACATACCCATACTTGCTCCTTTCTCTTATTCAGCTTCTCCACATAAACATCCGCGACATCTTCCCATGCAAAAAAATCATTGGGCCTGTCCAAGTTTTGAACCCAAAGCAGGAATCATGCTACTAGACCAATCAGCCACTTTTAAATATCTCAAAAATATGTTCTGTTTCATTTATTGATTCGATATTAAATGTAATACCATTCTGTTTTTATTATGGCGAAGTTTTGGTTTGAAAATAAAATTTGTTGATATTCTATTTTCAGAGATGCTACTTTGTGTATGAACTTCCATGCTTCCTAAAAAAAATCTTTGTGACTAAAATGCATTTATGCCTCTTATTATGCTGAATGTAAAAGATATGTTTATTTAGCAAGTCAAAAAATAAGTTTCATTCAAGTGTTTTTTGTTTGTGTGTACATTGCCTACTGTTTTCTTTTATTTATTTTTAAGATTTTGATATGAATTTAAACATGTCATGACAATGCAAGCACACTTATGTACATATAGTATACAAAATCATGTTGGAGGTTTAATGGAATATTTACAGCACTAGGAAAGGATTATAAACTAATTTTAATGCTTCCAATATTTTGTTTCAGTCACTGAGACATCTTTAGGGATTATAATTAACTCTTATAACTCAGTCACTCAAATACAACAGAATACTAAGTGAAACACATGGGTGACTCTAAAGTCTTATATAGGTGGTGTGCCCTCTGTGGGCATTTGTAGATGGCCTAGGATGTAAAGTGGGACCTCTGATTACTAATGTTTCCTAAATTTTGGGAAGTTTTATGCAACCATATTTCTTTAAATTCAGTTGATTTCTGAGTGCTGCCACAGATTCTAAAAACGGCCTTTCTTTTTTGAATTTACTATGGTGGAACATGGTGGCTTTTCTCCACCATGGATCTCAAGGATACAACCCACAGGATCTCCTGGAGGAGATCCTGTGGGTTGTATGCAAAACATGATCTGCAAGGCCAGATTGACCATAGTCGTGATTTCAGATGTATGATTTGGGTTCTTCTAAATCGATGGTTGCTCATCTATCTATCCAAAGTAAGCCAGCTTACAGGAACAGGGTACTTTATATACTGTGGGCACTGAGAGAAGAGGAAGCAGATCTTTGGTAGAACAGATAAGGATAGCATGTTTATGGTGGGGATTAAAAGCTGTGTAGAGGTTGTACTTTTTTAAGGACCTGGCTGTTTTTTCTGATGTGCTGGGATGTAGGGAATGGTGATGGCATTTCTGAAATCTTTCTGAAGAGATGGCTCGGGAAATGGGAATTCATTATTTTTTCTAATTTTCTATCGCTGTAGCTATTGGATCTATTTGGCTAAGATATATAGATGATGTGTTCTCTATTTGGCTTCATGGCCCAGACACATTAGAGTCCTTCCTCAGTCACCTCAATAGCCTACATCCAAGAATCCAGTTTACCCTTCCTTACACACCTTAGGAACACCCCCCCCACACACACCTAATGGTAACCCTTCCTTCACTGTGTATAGAAAATCCACTCACATAGACACAGACAGAAAATCCACTCACAATATGGCATTATTAAAACTCTAACCAGTAGAGCCCACAATCTTTATTCCAGTGGAACCTCCCTTTCAACCGAACTCAACCACATAACACCTTTCTTTCCATTGACTACAGTGATGGATGAGAAGGATCAGAATAATAGATTCAGGATGTGCTTGGTGTGCAGTTCACACCCAAGAAATTCATGAAAAAATAATTATTGAGCAGTTGTTTTTTGAAATAAATGTATTTGTATTATTTATATCAACTATTTATTTTAAGTAAATAGTCACGAACAGTTATATTTTTCAATGCATGCATTTAACCATGCATACTCTAAGCTGTAAATTTAAATTGCAATTACACAGTGGTGATTTCATCAAGAGAAAATTTTTTCTTGCCATTTCAATTCTAACTTTTATTTCCATTTCTGGATTGCATTCTTCATTTAACCAGCATTCAAGATATTTATATTTTGTCACTCTTTCTGTTTGTTTCCCGTTTAAAGAAAGTGCTGAGTTAAGAATAATTAAGAATAATGATATGTAAGGTTATGCATTTCGGAGTGAAAAGATTAGCAGCAGTATACCACATTGGTGGAACTGTACTCCAAGAGATTGATGAGGCCAGGGACTTGGGAGTGTTGGTGGATAGGGAGATGAAGTTTAGGAGGCACATTGCGAAAGTAGCTAAATCAGCTCACTAGCTCACTTGGTTGTTGAAAAATACCTTGACGAGCAGAGACAAGCAAGTTATTGTACCACTGTACCGAGCCCTGATAAGACCTCATCTCGACTACTGTGCCCAGATTTGGTCACCTTGGTTCCTTCTTGATGGGGAGGAGGTGGAGAGGATTCAGAGGCGAGTGACTAAGATGATATCAGGTCTATGGAATGAACCATATGAGAACAGGTTGAAGATTTGTGGGTTGCAGAAACTAGTTGATAGGCAGAAAAGGGGAGATATGATTGAGACATTCAAATTGCTAAAAGGATTCTATAGGATTAATTCAGAGGATATTTTTGAGATCAGGACTGGTGGTGGGAGAACTAGGGGACACCCATGGAAGCTGGGCAAGAGCGTGGTTAGCAGGGGTGTTAGAGCTAGGTTCTTTACTTTTAGAGTGGTGAATGAGTGGAATAAGCTGCCAGAGTCTGTTGTGGGTGCTATGACGGTGAGCGAGTTCAAGGCAAGGTATGATAGATACTGTGAGAATGTTGAACAGTTGTGTGAACATGATGTTTAGGGCCTCCCTCGATGAGTCTAAGGACTCCCTGGAGTAGCCCTTAGTAATAATAATAATAATATTCTTAATCCCATTTTTTTCACTCTCTTCATTCACTAGTTCGAGAAGATTTTGAAGATCCTGAATATTTTCAGCCAGGAGAGCTCTGTAATTAGCATCTTCTTCTTTTCTGCCATTTTCTGTCCATTGCTGGACAAAGGCCTCCTCCAGTTCATTCCACCTTTCTCCGTTCTTGGCAATGGTTGACCAATTTTCCCAACAAAATTTGACAATTCATCACTCTACCTTCTTTTAGGATGTCCTTGGTCTCGTTTCCCTTCTTTTGGAATCCAGTTCATTGGTATTGTGGTTCATTGCTCATCTACTCTTCTGGATAGCTGTCCTGCCCATTTCCATTTTAATCGCTTGTGGTGAAGAACGATGTCAGTGATGCGAGTCTGGTTTCTTATCCAGGCATCACATTAAAAGATAAGAAGCAAAACATCAACCTCTCCATTTTTCTTTGAGTTGTTAATTTATTTGCCACTGCTTTTGTTAGCGACCAAGTTTCACAACCATATGAGATGACTGGAAGTATACACTGGTTAAATGTCTTCCTTTTTAAACAGAGTGGGACATCATTGTTTTGAAAAATGCTTTTCAATTTTCTGAATGCACTCCAGGCATGTTGAACTCTCCTATTTATTTCCTTTTGGATTCCATAGTTTAGATCAATGAAATGGCCTAAGTATGTATATGAAGAGACCCTTTCCAAGAAATCGTCTTTTATTATGTTTTTTGGTGTTACAAAATGATTAAATATGATTTTAGTTTTTTTCTCTGTTTATTTTTATACCAACTTTTCTGCTTTCATGATATAGATCTTCTATCATTATATTAAGGTCTTCTGGAGTGTTTGCAAAAATTATATCATATGCATATCTTGTGTTAAGTTCCTGTTATTAATTTTTAGTAATTAGCATATCAGATGTTATTGATTTCACCATTTACATTAATCCCTTCCTCTTTTCCTTTTAAGATTTTTTGAAATATGGCTTCTGAGTATGTGTTAAAAATGAAAGGTGACAGCACACATCCTTGCCTTACTCCTCGTTTGATGTTAATGGAATCTGTAATAATGTCATCAACTTTGAACAGATTCCTTTTGATTATAGTATAAGTTTTTGATTATCTGATGTCTTTACCATCTAATCAGATTTTTTTTAATAACTCAGTCATTTTAGTATGTTGGACTTTGTCAAATGCTTTCTTGAAGTCGATGAAAGCAAATGAATACTTCCTTGTTTTGGTCACTACATTTTTGGAATAAGATTTGAGAACAGAAAAGAGCCTCTCTCATTCCCAAACTGCTTCTAAAGCTGAATTGGGTATCACTGATGGTGTCTTCACATTTTCTGTATATTATTTTTTGAATTATTTTCAGAAACATTTTGAAAACATGACTCATTAGACGGATCATTCTATAGTCATTACAATTTTTTAGATTTGCTGTTTTAGGTAACATGATTAAGGTCGGCTGTAACCAATCTTGAAGTATTATGCCTGTATCATAGATCTGATTAAATAGCTTTATTAATATAGTAATGTTGTTGCCTTCTAATAACTTTATTATTTCTCCTGGTATTCTATCAGGGCCTAAGGCTTATTTATCATACCGAACTTTAAAATTCTTTCCCTGCATTAACAACATATTCTGGTAATATGCTCTTTTCACCCACATTCAATGTAAAAAATCTCTTTGCTACACTTACACAACTTCCAGGGATGGCCTCTAGTTCTCCTTTCACCTTCTACTTTTTTTTTAAAACCTCTATGTATTAATCTAATAAAATCCCTTCACAAATTTAAACCTCTCCAATACACCTCTTTTCCTTCTTTCTACTAAACTTTGTTATTGCATTTATTTTAACCTCTCTCTCTCTCTCACTTACCAATATTGTCTTAGGCACTCAACCAGAGCTACTGTAGCTTACTTGGTATAGACGAAGCCCTTTGGGCGAAAAAACTGGGTTTGATTCCCATCTATGATGAGGAACCTTTTTCTGGTCTTCTTTGACTAAAGGTGAGTTAACCAGTCTCATACAGAGGTAGAGGTTTTTTTTTTCACCTAAAAACTCAGGTTTTTCGTCCCTCAGAACAGGTAAACTGGCCCCGTTGAACACACAGATTTACAGTCATTTAATGTATATACCTAATGAGGGCTCAACCCCCCCCGCCCCAAAAAAAGGGATGTTATAGTTCTAAATAAATCTGCTACAAGTTTGCAAGATTCCCTTACTAAATTAAATAACTGTTGTAATAGATTATGGTATGAAGGTCAGCAACAAAAAGACAAAGACAATGAAAATAAGTAGAATCGTTGAAAATATCAACTGTGTTGTGAATGGAGAACCTTTGGAACAAATAAAACATTTCAGCTACTTAGGCACGATTTTTAGTGAAGATATAAATTAAATATGGAAATAGACAACAGAATCAACAAAGCTGTTATAGTAGGAAGTCAATTCAATAAATTCATATGGAATAAGAGAGAAATTAGTCAGAACACTAAATTAACTGTATACAAGACAGTGTTCAAATCAGTTTTAACTTATGGATCTGAGAGCTGGGTCAGAAGTAAAACACTTGACCAAAGACTAGAGACCGCAGATATGAGAGTCCTCAGAAAGATTAGAGGCGTGAACAGATGGCATCAATGGCAATATCATATTAAAAACGAGGATATTAGGAAAGAACTAGACATTGTCAGCATCCAGGAATGCGTTAGCAGAGCTAATCTCAGGTGGTATGGTCACTTAAACAGAATTGGCGAGGAAAGATTAGCAAAGCAAGTGTTCTCTGCCAGGTTGGCAGGAAAACGACCCAGAGGAAGACAAAGATATGTAGGTGGATTGAGACGGTACAAATTGCCTTAGACAATAGAAATATAAGATCTGATAATGTTGGAGTCTTGACAAGTAACAGACTGATTTGGAGGCAAATTGTAGACAGGAAGTTATTAATGATGTAAATTTTTCATGTAGTACTATCATATCCTGTACACCCCTTGAGGATACATGTCAGGAATTTGATGATGATGAATTTGGATATAGAATTTAGTCTGAGTTGGGATATGTTGTTGGAGGTGGAGGAAATAAGAGATCTTAGGGTGATGGTGGATAAAAATCTAAAATTTAGAGAACATATTGTCAGAATTGCAAGGACAATATAACAAATTCTGGCATTGACACAGAGGACACTGACTTGCAGGAGTGGCTCATGCATAGGCACTGCGGAAATGCAGCACCCCCAATTTTTCTTGATATTTATAAATATATTTATTCATTTATAATGCTTGTAATATTTAATTTTATCATCAACAATCCTATACAATTCTCTTATTTTGTATAAAAAATAATGAAAATCCATCTTATAGCACTTAAGAGGTAAAGAATGCTAGCAGCACTGTGTTTACCACAGTGTCATATTGCTACTCGCACAAGCATATGCATGTCATAGCGAGATGCGAGCTATTAGCGTAATGCAGCACTGTCTGTCATGCAGTTCCACTGTTGTTTATATGCAGTTTGCACCAATAGTAGAGTGTTCATGGTGCTTATCGTGTTTACTCCATCTCTTTAAATATTTGGACATTACAATTAAAGGATTTAATTGTAATATCCAAAAATTGTAAATCCATTTCTTTAATTACAATTAAAGGAATAGATTTTATTTTCACACAGATTTACAGTCATTAAATATTTTATTCAAACACGTAATACACTGTACTTACAGTGCGTATGTATATTTCAAGTTTTTCAAGTGAAAGTTGCAGCACCCTCACGATTTCGAGCCACGAGCTGCCACTACTGACTTGTAAGAAGATTCTGGTTCAATTGTGTAATTCTCTGCATCTGCCTGCGCACACGTACATGCATATATACATACACACATTCACTTGCATAGGTGATTTAGTTATTCATGTATTATTTAAAATTTTTCAGAACCTCACAAAATATATTTTGCTTGCTTTAAGAATATCGTTTATTGTATATAATTTTTTCCACTCAAAAATTTTTATAGTTACCTTTTTTTCTTTATGTTGTCTTGTTGCTTTTGTAGAAGTAGTTGATGAGGAAAACGATATACCCCAAGAAAAAGATTGGGTAGAATATTGGAGAGTATTGTTTCCAAAAGTTACACTTAAACAAATTGAACAGTTCATGCAGAAATATAAAGGTAAGGGAAGTTTCAAAAATGCATTTTATTTTTCATGTGAATCCCATTCACAAAATGGTGTAAGCCTATCATATTTTTAATGCTCGGGTGGGTTGTAGTTAGATAATTCAGTTCCCTGCAATAAACACAGTACTTTTTTCAATCCACTTCTTTAGGCCTCTAATATGCATGATGTGGTCTTATAAAAGTTACTTGCCACCTAAAGACTTCCCATGTTGGGATTGAGACTCACAATCTGTTGATGAGCAGAGATGCACTCCATTCTGCCAATCAGACTAGCAGGAACTAGTTTATTTCCCTTAGTCTAATAGGTTAATAAGAGAAATAATTATCTGTTAATGCCAGATGTCTGTTAAAGAGGAAAAAAATAAAAAATAAATAATTAAAAAAATAAGAAGTAGTATGCTAAACTGTGGACTGGTGTGTGTGTGTGTGTGTGTGTAAAGGATTAAAATAAAATGAAGAAAAAGCAAAGATTTTTATTGTTGATAATTGAACTTGAGTTTTCGTTTTGAAATATAGTATTTAAACAGTGTAGTTTGTACAGAATCTTTCTTCATTTTCTCTGCATGCATATGTCTGTAACATTGAATAGCATTTTGCAACACTTGCCAAACTTTATAAGAAAATCTGAAGCATTGTCTATTTTTGATAAAAGTCAAAAACTCATTTCATGGGAAGTCTTTTGTAGGTGCTTATAATTGCATATCAAAGGATACTTGTATGTAAAAAAAAAAAAAAAAAATGTAGAGCAATCATGACTCTGCCGCTACGCTAAATCTGAATACTAAAGAGTGAATCGATACAGCTGTTATTGCAGTAGTGTTAAATCACTTCTGTACTGTTTTAGTAGAGTTGGAATGTCATTAACATAATACAGTACAGAAAGACT
Source organism: Typopeltis vanoorti (assembly GCF_054136105.1). Lineage (NCBI taxonomy): Eukaryota > Metazoa > Arthropoda > Arachnida > Uropygi > Thelyphonidae > Typopeltis > Typopeltis vanoorti. The sequence continues at coordinate 122,477,366 of NC_143549.1, forward strand.
GTTAAAAAAAAAAATTTTAATTGTTAAAGATTATAAACCATACTATTTTGAAACACACACTGTTCAAAACCATCCTATTCAATATCTTGCTGTATATATAGATTTTTTTTATTTTATTTAAAGATATTTAAAGAAGGCAATATCTAAATGCTTCACTATAGTTTCAAGAAAAAAAATAAGGTTGGAATTAATAGATGTGCAATCTTATCAAGATAGAGAATCATAAGAAAAAGATGTGGAAGGAATACGAAAATAAAGAGACTAAAAGTTTCTACATTCGTCTTTGAAATAATGCTGGACCTAATATCCATTTTCTTATATAATGTGGAAGGAATATTTGTTTTAGCAACTTGCTCACATTCTATAATAATGTTACCATTGAACTAGACAAGTGGAATGGATACACTGTGATACTTTTGGATTTTGCTAAGGCTTTTGACAGAATACAGCATGGAAGACAGCATGCAACAGTCTTCCATTCCATGCTGTATTCTGTCAAAAGAATACAACATGGAAGACTGTTGCATAAATTAGAGAATATGGGTTTGGATTACAAACTATTGTCATGGATAAGAGGATGGCTAACTGAGATATCGAAAAGTGGTATACAGAAGATGTGAGTCTGCAAAATTTAAGGTAACTAGGTAACTTTTTTTTGTGAAAAGGTGTGAATTTTAGATGAATGATTTGGATTGTCCAGTATGGACAGTTAAACATGAAAGAAATCTAACAATTCTATAGGTAGGAGAGTCAATACAATTCACAATGTATCTTACTGGACAACCTTCTTTATGAATTTTTGGGAGACCATATAAATGAGGAAAAAACATTTGGAAGATACCTTTTCTCATCCATTCATCTCTAACCCTCTCTTTGGTTTCATTATCCCAATGATATTTTTGTTGTTTGACCTCCTTCTGTAAATGAACTTGCCACTTTCCTACAATAGATCACTAGCCTTTATCCATGCATTCAGTTGTCCATGGAAAAAGAAAATTATAGTAGTTTACCTCACACAGCCTCTAGTACTTTTGTCACCCAGTGTTTACTGAACACCTACCTTTACTGGCAGATACATTAACCAAAAGACTCCTCATCCCACTTCTCAAAAAAATGAGTGTTATCACGTCTTTAATTTGTAGAGCTCATAATGTATACTCCTCTCCCTCAAGCTTACAACAAGAACTTCTCCTTATCAAAACTTTAATGGAATTAAATAGTTACAAACAGTGGTGAGATATGGAAATTTTAACAAAGGGGCTCGCATCGTCGAGCAAAAAAAAGCCGTATTTCACACAAAAACGTTTATTAATACAGCTTGTGTACAAATGCCAGTCAAAAAGTATGAGGGGACAATCAACTTGTAAAGGCTATCATTTTTAAACAAATCTTTCATGATCTAAACATGGAATAATGAATTATAGGTAACCCTCGTATAATGTGGATGTTAGGTTCCATAGAAATGCGTGTTATATAAATCACATTATGCGAGACTCAGATCACATACAAAAAGTAGGGTTATATATAAAAATAATTATATAAACAACAATGACATATCCAACAAAAATATATTTTTATTTAGTTCATGTAAGTTAATAAAACATATAAACTATGACACAAATACATAGTATAAAATTATAAAAATTACAAATTGTAATTAAGCTTCATTGCACTTAATGCATAAATGTTTTAGGAAAAATAAAAATTAGTGCATATTTTAATCTTTCATAGCACATGGATTTGAGGATCGGTTAATAAACATTAGTTTTGTCATGTAATCACCTGATGCATTACTACAAAACAGTACAGTAATTCTGTCTTCGTAAACTTTGAATCCAGGCGCTGATCTTTCATTTTTCAAAATATAGGTGCGTTTTGGCATTTTTTTCCAACATAACCCGGATTCGTCAGCATTGAACAGCTGGTCTGCATTATAAATGTTTAGAAACGTTGAGAGTTTTTTGTTTAATAAGATTTCCATCCAAAGTAATTTTCTTTTGAGTGCATCTTCTTTCCAAATCATTAGAGATTTCTTCATTTTTCTCTTAGAAAATTGCATATACGAGCAACGAGCTTTGCACTTACCGTTGACCCAGCAATAAACACTTTTTCGGATTTTATGTTCATTGTGTTTGATTGTTTGAATTGTTGATTCATTTAAATTCAGAGTCCTTACAACAACTGGTTTTTCTCCATTTTTCAACTAATCCATGATTTTAATTTTTTTCTTCGAGACGAATTTTCTTTTCAATATTAATTTTTTCCCCTTTCAATGCAATTTGCGGCCATTACTATAAAAATAATTTTTTTACATAGAAAAGCATTACATATTAATTATGTATGTAACTCACCAGAAAATAAAGTGCTCAGCTTGAGATAACACGCTTATGATTTTTAATGCACTTTCCTGGCAGAAAACAAAATTTCAACAATAAACACTTTATACAGTATACAATTGACATGCATGTGTGCTAAAGGGTGTTTCCCCCTAATATAAATTCACTGCTTATAACTACCTGCGCGATATGGGCAGACACAAATTTAACGAAGATAAGTCGCACGGTGAAAAATATATGAAAAGATAAAGGGTTACTACAATTTCTAGACTGTTTTTGTCAAAACCGCGTTGTATAAGTGCCGTGTTGAACAAGGTTACTACAATTTGTAGACTGCGTTATATTGAAACCACGTTGTATAAGTACTGCATAATATGAGGGTTACCTGTACTGACCATTTAAAATTGTATATTTAGAAATTTATGTACATTTAATCATACAAATACAACATTTATTTTACAAATGATATTCTATATTTAGAAATTTAGCTACTTGAATTCAAATTTACTATTTCTAGATATACCCAAAGCTTTTGACTCTGTATCACATTAAATTTTAATTAAAAAAATTAGAACTCACAGGAATACGAGGTACTGCCCTAAACTGGTTCAACAATTACTTAAATGCCAGATCACAAATTGTAAAAATAAGCAACAGCTATAGCAGCTCCAAAACAGTAGACTGCGGGTATACCACAAGTCTTGGGACCAATTTTATTTAATATTTATATCAATGGCCTCTGCAATCTTAAACTAAACAGTAAAATAAATACTTTTGCAGATGATACAGTACTAATTTTCCATACAGACACAGCCAAACAAATGAAAACCATCGTGAATGCTGATCTTTTGAAAGTAACAAATTGGTTCTAGTCAAACAAACTCAGTCTGAATGTCTCAAAAACTAAATACATAAATTTTAACTTGCGAAATACAACTGGCAAAATGAACTTCACTGCACAATTAATTTTCATGATTGGAATTGCAGGACAAATTCAAATTGCAACTGCTAGAAAATAGAAAAAGTCAGTGTAATAACTTACTTGGGATTAAAAATTGATAGTAGTTTAAGCTGGAAACCGCATATTACCGATGTTCTAAATAAAGTAGGGATTATGTTAAACAGACTTTACTACCTAAACAGATTCTTAAATTTAAATATGCTAAAAATATTATATTCTGCCTGGATTCAAAGCGCCTTACAATATGGTATATTAAGTTGGGGAGGAATCTATCGCACTATGCTGAAACCTTTAGTCTGGACTCAGCATAAAGTATTTAAAATCTTAACTAGAAACAAATATAAGGATACTGCATTGTGTAATAAATACACCATACTAAACATATTATCCCTTAGATATTTATACGTCTGTAGGGTACTATTATTCATAAAAAATGACAACAAATACGTAAATATCAAACAAGATGCTTTCCTTAGTAGACATAAGGGCCTAAAATATATAGTTCCAAAAGCAAATAAAGAAGCAATACACAAACATTATACTTACTTAGCACCAAAAGTATTGAACACACTACCTTTAACAATAAGAAATGAAACTAACCCAAACAAATACAAAACTCTAATCAAAGAGTATTTATTTTCCCACAGAAATGAGGAATCTCTGTTCAGAATAATTGTATAAATTATTGCTTTTTAGCATATTTGTATTCAAACATCATAAAAAATTTTAATGCTATTTAACTGCTTTATTTTGTTCCTAATTGTTATGCAACTTTCTCTGTACATATTAGCATGTCTCCTGCGATTTTATTATGTAAATATATTATAATAATATGTATATTATATGAATTTACATAATCATCATCATGCATATCAAGGATTTAGGCTAGCATGGCCTGTTCCAGCCTTAGAAGTCATCGTTTAAGAGGATGCCCTGGTTTTCTTTTTCCTAATGGCTTGTACTTTAAGGCTTGTTTTAGTAATCTTTCTGTTTTCATTCTTTGAACATGTTACATCCATTTATGTTTATATTTTTTTAATTTTTTCTATTACTGGTTCTTGGTTTAATTCTTTCATAATTTCTTCATTTCTTTTGTGATCAAATAGGGTATACTTTGCAGTTTTTCTCATAAACTTCATTTCTGCTGTTGTTAATCTTTGTTTGTCTTTTTGTTTTATTGTTCAGATTTCGCTTCCATACATTAAGACTGGTAGGGCTAATGTATTGTATACTTTCAGTCTGGTTTGTTTTTGAACATAATGAAAATGAATTACATAAATTTTTGTAACTTTATGCATATCATAACCTGGATTAGCTGTTGCCCTTAGGCAACAGCTAATCCAGGTTATTCCAGGTTAATCCAGGTTAATACATATGATTGTTCAACATTCTGTACTATTATAGGAAGCTTACAAATAAATTTTACTAGTTAAAAAAAAAAAATCTACCCTATGGTTCTTCTTTATGAACTGGTCAATAACATCGTCATAAAAAGTTGGTTGTAACTTAATTTTCCCAAGTAACATGCACACTTATAAAGGCTGCTGAAGCTCACTGGCAGAGCTACATTGACTGCATATGGCCTGTGGTTTAAGCAACAGAGTGAGATGCATGAAATGGCTATGCATGTGCATGAAATCACAGTGCCGCTGCGAGGACCTGCAAGCATCGCAACAGCTCAATTATTGCCACACAAGCTTAAGACATCTTCTGTGTACAAAAATAAAAGTTTAAATGGAATGCTTATAAATGCATGCATTTATTAACAAATAAATAGTACTTCTTTCTCAATTAATGAGCTTGCCCAGCAAGCATGGAGAATTCACCACTGCACAATCATCTGCATTAATTTATCTTACACAAGAAAAACATTTTTTAACTATCAAAATATAATAAGAATAAAATCTTTTATAATCATACATATGAAATAGTCCGCATGTTTTATAAACAAAATAAATTTCTTTTGGTATGATAGAAGTTTTTATGACAAATAATCTATAAATAATAAATAAATATTATCTAAACACAATAATGTTGAAATACGTTATATTTCTCTTTTGTTTTTATACTGCACGTGATAATCACTGGTACCAATCAAGGGGCATTATTTTATAGTCCTATTTATTTATATGCAATTACCAAAAGTGAATTCTTATTTGTAAAATGGTAGTAACAGTAACTATAATATTTTATTTAATAAAATCACTTTGTTAGATTACCATATGAATTTTTCACTTAATATATTTCAAAAATTTTATTTTATTTTTTTAATAAAAAAGTACACAAGAAGAACAAGGGGCTTGCAAATTTGAGAAAAATTTAACGCAGGGTTCAGGCAAACCTCTTACAGCTCACCACTGGTTACAAACTTCATCAAATCCAGCAGATAATTGACTCCTTTGTTCCAACAATTAAGGACACTTCAACAGACCATAGGGTTCCACTCCCTTATATTTCTGATATCTGAACCTATTGGCAGAATTTTGAAAAAATTCTGCGAATAAGTTCAGCTGATGCCCATATATTTTCCTATAAACAAAATTTCTCATCTACAAAAGACAAACTGTCACCTCTATCATTAGTTGGTGTTTACCAGATCTCTTGTGAATGTAATTTGACATACTTTGGGCAGACAGGCCGTTTGTGGAAAGATAATTAATGAACATCAATATTACATTGAATATGTTAAACCTCAAAAGTCTGATCTGCTATAGCATAGTATTAACGCTAAAACACAGTATCGTATAAGATGAAGTTCGTCTTCTCCATAGAAGCAGTTTTAAATATGAATTCCTTTTTCAAAGAAAGTTGCAAAGCTCTTTTACATTGGCCTAACCTGAATCAGAGCGATTGTCTCTCTTCTCCAAAAGTTTCAGAGATTCTCATTTTATGTAAACATAAAAAATAGATTTAATATTATTTATCATCATCACCATCAAATTCCTGATATGTACCCTCGAGGGATGTACAGAATATGATAGTACTGCATGAAAAATTACATCATTACTAACTTCCTATCTATAATTTTCCTCCAAATCAATCTGTTACCTGTCAAGACTCCAACATTGCCTGATCTTATATTTCTATCTTCTAAGGCACTTTTTACTGTATCAGTCCACCTATATCTTGATCTTCCTCTGAGTTTTTCCCTGCCAACCTGGCAAAGAACACTAGTTTTGCTAATCTTTCCTCTCCCGTTCTGTTTAAGTGACCATACCACAATGAGATTAGCTCTGCTAATACATTCCTGGATGCTAACAATATTAAGTTCTTTCCTAATATCCTCATTTTTAATATGCTATTGCCAGTGATGCTTCTCTAATCTTTCTCAAGACTCATGTCTGTGGTCTCTAGTCTTTGGTCAAGTGTTTTATTTCTAACCCAGCTCTCAGATCTATAAGTTAAAATTGGTTTGAACACTGTCTTGTATATGACTAATTTAGTGTTTTGACTAATTTCTCTCTTATTCCATATAAATTTATTCAGTTGACTTCCTACCATACCAGCTGTTGATTCTGTTATCTATTTCCATATTTAATTTTCCATCTTCACTAAAAATCATGCCTAAGTAGCTGAAATGTTTTATTTGTTCTATAGGTTCTCCATTCACAATGCAGACTAAGTATTGCTTGATATAATGCTCCACTGACACCATATAACTGTAACACTTTGAACAGTTTCTCTCTTGGCACCCTGTCATATGCCTTTTCAAGATCTACAAAACTTAAATACAGATCTTGGTTATATTCCCATGATTTCTCAACTATTTGTCATAAAGTGAAAATTCGATCCTGACAGCCTCTATTTGGCCTGAATCCAGCTTGTTCTTCACCAAGCTTCCCTTCTATAATCCTTCTCAAGTATACTTGGATAAATCTTACCAGGAACACTTAGTAGGGAAATACCTTTTGTAATTCTGACATGCAGTTCTATTTCCCTTCTTATATATGGTACTATGAGAGCTCTACTACTATTGCACTGCATAAGTAGTGATTGCACTACTATGCAGTGCAACCACTGTAAGACTTTTATACCTTCATACTTGAGCATTTCTGGTCGAATATATCATCTACTCCCACTGCCTTTCCACATTTCAGGGTTTTTTTTAATGGCTTTTTCTACTTCTATATGGATATGTATTCCTGATTGCATGTCTTTTGAGTGTTTTTTACTACTATGCTGTCAACACTTTTCATTTAGAAATTTTTTGAAGTAATTACTACATACATCAAGGATATCTTTTTCTTCAGTTTTCAAGTCATCTTTATCACCTCTAATTCCTTTTACAGTACTCTTTTCTAGATTTCTGAGCTTTTCAACAGCCTACAGATTTTTCTGATTTTTGTTCTGATTTTTCTATCCTTGCAGACAACCTCACCACATGCCTCTCTGTCTGAATCAGTCAATGTTTTCTTCAGGATTTTCTGCTGACTCTCCAAGGTTTGGTTCCTGTTCCCAAACTCTTTCATTTTTTCTTGAATAATGTTTGTGTATTTTAGTCTACAGTTTACATCTGAGAGCTGCTCAACTTTTATTTGCTTTGAAATTTTCTTACATGTTCTTCTTTTCAACATGACATTCAATTTTATCCTGCTCAACACTAAATGGTGATCACTTCCAATTTCGAATCCTCTGTACACTCTAGTGTCCTGCACCAAAGAGAAAACATCATTATCCACAATAACAGTCAATGAGACTTTTCTTAGTCCTTGTCTCTTCTCTCCAAGTAAATTTGTGCACATTTTTATGTTGGAACATTGTGTTAATAATAACCAGTCCATGTCCTGAGCAGAAATTCAACAGGTATTTTCCATTATTATTAGCTTTGCTCTTTTCTCCAAATTTTCCCAAAATATTTTTGTTTGTCTGACAATCATTTCCTTCTCTTCTATTTAGATCCCCAACCAACTTTTCCTTTTTCATTGTGTCAATTGCTTTTTCTAAAGCTTCAAAAAATTCCTCTTCTATAGTAATACCTTCTGTGGGAACATAGGCACAAATAAATCTCATTGTCCAATTCTGCATTCTGATATTTGCCACATCACTCTGCTTGATATTGCTTGCCATTCAAGAAGATTAGCCCTGTATTTTGTGTTCAATACTATAGCTACACCCTCTTTTTCCTGATCGTCATTGCCTGAGTATAACATTTTGTATTTATTGCCCAGAAAAATCTCACCAGCTTTTGTCTTTTTTGTTTTAGTCACCTCTATTATGTTGTTCCAGTAGCTGACTTTTCGCTGTTCACCCTGGTTCCTTGGTGAAAACAACGAGGACCTTGTTTAACCGGGTAATGCCCCAGCTGGCATGAAATTCTGTCATGTTGTACCATCGTATTATATTTTGATTTAAACCAATAAGAATACAGTTTGGTCGGCTAAATCCCAAATTGCCAGCCCATTCTCCTTCGTTCAGTATCCAGGTAGATACCTAACGGTGCACCACGAGAAGGTGAGGATTGGACATTAGGTCAGAAGCCCTGGTCGGTTTTCTACATTCCTTTAAAGGTGATGTGGAGGTCTCCTCTCAGTTATACAGCTTTGACCCTTAGGCACCCTTTGAATGAATGAATTTCTTTTGGCGTTAAACCTTCTTTTATAAAGAATTTTATAACCACAGGATACTCAATTTTATCGATTTCAAGGGATACAGACAACACTTTTGCTTCAGACAGCTGTAAAAAAAAAATACTACTTGATAGAAATGACTTGCAATTTCACACGGATGCTTATGATAGATGTACAATTTAGAAAAATAAATAAAATTTTGCCGATAGTATTACCATCTAGGTTGAGGCTGAGAACTTTTCAGACCCATGTATGCTATCATCCAGCATAATAATACAGTATCCTTAAAACATTAATGCATGTTGCCAGGATATTTGTTCCCATGATACAGCTCTTACTACAAAATTTAGTCAATGATTACAAACTCCTATAAAGTGAACAGAGTCTAAAGAATTAGCAACTGTTATACATTCTGCTAGGGCCACACTGCTCTTTGGATAGTGTAAAGTGTCTTGTGCCTGCTATGAGCAAACAGAAAGAACTGTGAACATTAGAAATATATATGCTACCATCATTGTAGTTGATCTTATGTTAGGCATTCCTTCACATAGACAAACTGAAAAATACAGCATTACAGAGAAACTGTAACAAGTACTTATTAATATTTATCCCTTCTTTTAGTGTTGCATGGTGATCAGCATTCATTTTAGAAATTATGGACTTTACAGTCGTATTTTAAATAACTTTTTAATTTCCCGGCATTTTGAGCTTCATATTAAGATCATCATCTGGAGTGTATATAAATATACAAGGACAAGCTAAGTTACATTACACACAGTAAGCTAAAGAAATAATGATTTGATCACCGGTTATTCTACTAGCATGACCTCTAGTGAAAAAAAAAAAAATTACACATTAATTATTTAGAAACTACATCAAAGCTAAATTCTATTTAAGAAAACATGAGAAAAACATTCTTATAGATAGTCTTCTTTCAGTAACAATGATGTCCTATTTTTAACATTACAATTGTAATTTTTGATTTAGGATTCTGGAATACCTCCAGTCCTGTTTACAGATAACTCTTAGAGAGAAAGGTTCCGTGAGTAGAATATGTGCCTTCCATATGCTTGGGATTTTTAGACCATCATTATTGTTCAGATTGGGGTGGTTGATAAGAATCTCACAGGCTTCCTTAAATTTGTGTTCATATCATGTTTCGGTGTAATGTAAACAATTGGTGCTTTTCCAGTCAATTCTATGTAAAGTGTTCAGGGCATGATCAGATCATGCCCATAACAATTGTAATGTGAAAAATAGGACATCATTGTTACTGAAAGAAGACTATCTATAAGAAAGAATGTTTTTCTCATGTTTTCTTAAATAGAATTTAGCTTTGATGTAGTTTCTAAATAATTAATGTGTAATTTTTTTTTTCCCCCACTAGAGTCATGCCAGTAGAATAACCGGTGATCAAATCATTGTTTCTTTAGCTTACTGTGTGTAATGTAACTCAGCTTGTCCTTGTATATTTGTATATACTCCAGATGATGATCTTAATATGAAGATCGACACATCGGGAAATTAAAAAGAGTTATTTATAACATGGTTGTAAAGTCCATAATTTCTAAAATGAATATTGATAATTTAGCTCACTGCAACTATTTTTAATTGGAAAAACCAATTGTTGCATGTACCTTGTATTCTTGTTCTTTGATTTGCTTCTTTCTACACACTGATGATGTACTATTATTTCCAGTATGAAATATTTATACTTTCATTAAAGTTAATTCCTTGGTTATTGTGTAATTTATTGTTTACAATTATGAGAACATTATCACTTCTGATCTCATCTAGAGTACACTTGTGTTCTTGTATAGAGTTTGACTCTCAATAACAGTGCAAAATTTATATATATATATGGAATATACTAGTATATGGAGAGAAAAAAATTTTTTTTTCCATATACAAGTAGTCAAAAAGTGTATTGTATTTTTGTTAAAATATTCTTAAAATATAGAAAATATAGGACTTCTGCATTAATCCAACCTTACTATCTTCCTAGGTTTGGTACACACACACTAATGAGACCACAATAAATTTGAAACCAGTCTGGGTAATGACCCTTTCCATAATGCATAGCAATATACTGAAGAGTACTAAAGCAATTGATGTAAAGTTAGAGGCCTCTACTGTATATACAAGTAGCCTAGTTATAAAGATACGTCATGTGCAAACTTTGTTTGCTTGGATAAAGGACAAGAATATAATTTCTTGTCAAGTATATTTTGTCTCCTTAATTTCTTGAGATTACCATAAAGTTTGATTTTTCTTTCCTTGCACACTGCAGGCAACTCTACCTCATGCCTCCAGGACTTGAATCACTCAATCAACCTTTTCTACAGATCTTCCTTTTATGTCTGTAATGTTTGGTTCTTGTTTAGCTCTTTCACTCTCCCTCCCCAAATAATATTTGTATCTGAGTTTACAGTTTATCTGTGGAATTGTTTGACTTTTTTTTAGAATTGTTATTTTTTCCTATGATATTTGTCTTTATCCTGTTTAGTACTAAATGGTAATCACTTAATCTCTATGAAATCAGTCAGTCATTTCAGTAATAGAGCCAGATGGAATATCAGCATGTACACAGACCCTGGTAAACAGGAGAAAGAAGGGTAAATGATAAAGGTCTGTGTGGTTTAAAAAAGGGGTGACAGCTAGATTTTTCTCCCACAGAGCAGTGAGTGATTGGAACAGTTTGCCTGTTGAAATGATGAGTGCATCCAGTGTGAATGAGTTTAAGAGAAGGCATGACATCTCGTGTGAGTGATCTGTGGCCTCCTTCAATGAGTCCTTGACTCCCTGGAGGTCTTGGATTTGTAAAATCCTTTATACATACACTCATGTGTTGAATCTAAGAATTTTCTAATTTCTTTTATATTCTCCCAATGTGATTTATGCACAACTTTCATGTTGGAATATATGTTTATAATGACTATTCTGTGTCCTAACAGACATCTAGCAGGCACTTACCATTATTATTATTAGCCATGCTCTTTTCTCTAAATTTTCTCAAATATTCTATGTGCCATCTACTCTACTGTTAGATCTCCATCAGGAAACTAGAATTTCTATTTACTTCATGTTAACTTCTCTCTCTCTCTCTGACTCAAAAAATTCCTCTACTTCTTCCCTATTAGACTCTTCTGTGGTTCCATTGGTATACATAAGTCTCATTGTTTAATTTTTCATTTTGAAATTTATCACCATCTCTCCGCTCGAAGTTGTCTACTAGTCAAGAAGTTTATCTTTGTATTTTATGTTGAATATTGTAGAGACTTCTGTTCTTTTGCTGATCATATTGCCCAAATAGCATCTGTAATTATTAATTGGTAGTATTGCATGTGTTATTCATCTTGATAAAACCATTTATGCTAACATAGTAGTCTAATTTGTCTGTTAGTTCCACTTCTTTTTTATTGATGCTTCTTACCTTGTGGAGCCTCTCTTTAATTCTCAGAATTAAAGAGAGGGGAAAGACATCTAGCAGGCACTTGCCATTATTATTATTAGCCATGCTCTTTTCTCAAAATATTCTATATGCCATCTACTCTGCCTTTTCCGAGTTCCCTGACAAAAAACAAGGAGAAAACCTAGTTTAATTAGGCACTGTCCCAGCTAGCACATTTCATCACGTTGCATCATCATTTTTGTTTGTGCTAAATGCAAATACAGTAAAATTTGATCAACTTATTTCCAACTTGCTAGTCCATCCTCATTTTTGCAAGATACCTTCTGGTTGCACATATCTAAGTTTGAATATCATCTAGAATGTAAAAAGCCTTTATAATGGCTTTTCAGTATGGGTGACTTAACAGATCTCACGTGGAAGTGTCAGTTTCCCTCCCAGAAACTTTGGATTTTTTATTCTCCAAAACAGGAAAACTAATTGGTCAACATGCATGCACATTTAATAGAATTAATAAATTAACCTCTTAGCTGTAATTACTTTCATCAAAATTCCAACCAACCAACCAAACTCATCATGAATACTTTAATTGTGCTGCAGCTGCACTAATTCATTGATGATGACCACAATGTTTTCCTATGGTAAAACATGACAAAATACCTCTGGAGGTTTACTATCGATGCATATGCATATAAGATAAATCATAAGCAAGCTTAATGATATACTTTTAACATGCTTGAAATTAAATATTAAAATAAATCTCTGGAGGTTTACTTGTCCCTGTATCCAGTATTGGGCATAATTTCAGTCATTTATTACATATTCCATTGCCTTTATGCTTTGCCAAAAGATCATATCACTAGGATAGATTTGAAATAGTTTATCATTTGATCACAGAAATTTTTCTGGGAGATTATTAGTTATTGTACAAAATATTGCCAATGCCTATGCATCATATGCATATAGGATAAATCTTAATTATATACTTTTAACATGCTTGAAATTAAATATTAAAATAAATATTTATGAGGGTGCACTGAAAAGTTGTGATAATCACGCTGAAGGAAGTGAGATAGAACCATGTAACTTGCACATTATTCTACATATTGATTCTACAAATGATACTGATGCATCATTTGCAATCCTCTGAGAAAAAAGTCTTTCCCTTGTTATATAAAACAGTCATTTTTGTTCTAAGTGTTTATCAGAACTTTTCCCCCCTTCCTCAATATCTAGTTATGTTTTAATTACTGTAACAGTAACTCAAAAAAGGTTTTTTAATCAGATAGTTTTTGGAGTTGACTCATAGAGATACTTAATGATTAAAAGAGAAATGTTAAGATTCATACATATGTTGTGTGTGTGTATCTATCTATGTGTGTGTGTGTGTGTGTGTGTGTCTATATATATATATATATATATATATATATATATATATATATATATAGACACACACACACATGTGTATTATTAATGCAGGATCACAGGAAGAAATAGAAGAACTAAAAGAATATTACAACCGATTTGAAGGTGATATGAACCTGATCAGCGAACATATGACCTCATATGAAGCAGATGAAGAAAATAGACTAACAGAAATTATCAGTGATCTTATTGCAAAGGGTGAACTCACATACTATGAAAAATTTACAAAAGAAACAGCCAAAAGTAAAAAAGCAAGAAAGAAAAGGGTATGTATTTCCAAATAAATTTTTCCCCAATAATAGTTTATCTAAGTCTTTCAAGGAGAATATGGGAGGCGGGTCCTCCACACACACACATGCCACAGACCTTACTAATTACTGTAAATTACTTATCCAGTCTGATTTATTCAATCAGTTATAAAAATGTGGTAGTTTTTTTATTGTACTCTTTTGATCCTTATTATAAGGATTTTGTAACTATGATCAAAACAGATGGATTCTGTTTGAGGGAATAGAATAGAACTTTCTATGAAATGAAAAAAGGAACTTTTTGACCAGCACATTTAGCATTTACTGCCCACACATGAATTTAGCTAAATATTCAATTATATAAATTAAAAAGAGAGAAAAATAAAAAGTCAGCTAAAAAAAAAAAAGAAGTAAACTGAATGCAAATAACCAACATTCAAGTACCAACATATTTTACTATATTACAATAATATTGAGTTGGCAAATAAGTTCATTGGGTTTATGTGTTAATACAAGTTTAAGCCGCTTATGGAAGAAAATAACTTACGTTACTGGCATATTTTGCTTTTTTATTTCAAAAAAGCAAACAAGCTTGCGGAGGACCATAAAAAAATATGCAGCGTATATGGGAATGTTGCCTTAACAGAACGCGTATGCCAAAAGTGGTTTGCCAAATTCCGTTATGGAGATTTCGACGTCAGTGATGTACCTCACGCCGGTCGCCTGGCCGAGGTTGATTCGAGTGTTGTGAAGGATATTGTCGACAAAAATCCATCACAAACAGTGCCGGAGATTGCTGCAGTACTGAACATATCCCATACAAGCATTGAAAACCATTTGCACATGCTGGGATATGTTTCAAAACTCAATGTTTGGATGCCCCATGATTTGACTGAGGCTAATATGACTGCTCTATCCATCTGTGATTTGCTGCAATGTCGCCAAGAAAACGACCCATTTGTGAAGCGGATGATTACGGGAGATGAAAAATGGGTCGTGTACAATAACGTGGTACATAAAAGATCATGGGTGGGGGGGACAAGAGCGAACTGCCGCAAACAACGTCGAAAGCGGGATTGCACCCAAAGAAGATCTTGCTCTCTGTGTGGTGGGATTATAAAAGTGTTGTCCACTATGAATTGTTACTGTCAGGCAGAACGATCGATTCAACTGTCTATTGCTCACAGTTAATGCAACTGGCCCGTGCAATTAGCACAATGTCCTGAATTGGCAAATCGGAAAGGAGTTGTCTTTCACCACGACAACGCCAGACCCCACACATCGTTAACAACCCGGAGTAAATTGTTATGTCTTGGCTGGGATTTTTGCCACATCTTCCATATTCACCGGACCTGGCACCTTTCGATTACCACTTATTCCAATAGTTGCAGAGTTCTCTGAACCGGAAAACCTTCGCTAATGAGGAGGCTGTCAAAAGACACATGGATCAATTTTTCGCCAGTAAATCTCAGGAGTTTTATGAACGCGGCATAATGAAGTTGGTGGACAGATGGGAAGAGGTCATTGATAAAGAGGGTCAATATATAACTGACTAGTATGTATTATATACATTAAATAAAATGTGTTTCATTCCACTCTGAAAAACCAAACGAACTTATTTGCCAACCCAATAAGTAAGAAAATAGCTATGGTTAATGAGGCCAGTGTGTTAATTATCTGTTAATTGTATGTGTTTTGGCAGGTTTGTTTGTTTTGCACATTGAATAACCTGAATTTTCAGAAATAAAAACTTTGACCTCTGTGTGAGACTGGCTAGTACCACACCATTTGGAAGAAAAATCCTTATAAATTTTTTCATACATCCATAGTTTTCTATAAATAAAATTTTAATGGGAGTCTCTCCACCTAGAGGAAAATGTCGTAACATCTTGCATTTGCATTGCTGAGGTGCTGCAGTTGCCATTCTGTATATCATCTGGCAACTGCTGAGGTGCAGCAGTTTGCCAGAAGATATACAGAATGAGACATTGTTTTTATGGCAGTCTATGATTGTATATCAAATTTTTGCTTTTCATAGCAAATCTAGATAATCTATAAAATGTTTAAGTTCTTTTCAGATCATTAGCGCATCACATCAACAAAAGACGTAACATCCTTTTCTGTGAATCCATTGAGTCAAATCAGTGTTACAAGACATACAATAATTTGGACCCCACTTGTTATCTTGGTTCCCTGTATCATGACCAAAATAAAGTTCCTCAACTTAAATCATTTGGTGAAAATTCTGAAAAATGATACAGCACAGAAATGTAAGAAAAGAAGTAATGGCAGAGAAAAGTAAGGTGTACACTAACATCTGAAAAAAAAGAGAGACTAACGAGGAGGCAATATTGTATCACATTTCTATGATATACTTGTGCTTATTGAGTACAGAAATAAATCATAGTTTCTGTGCAGAGATTAAAGATATTAGTGATGCTCTCAGATTTCAAAATTCTAGAGTAAAAGTGTTAGTAATTTTGGCTGGAATGAATAATTTAAAAGTGAGAAGTATTGCATGGAAGAGGATATGAAAGCATTACTTGCAGAAATGAAAAAGAAGACAGTGAAGTTTGTATGTCTCTTGCCAAGGTGATAGGGAGTGATTTAAGAAGGACTATGATTACAAATAGATCAATGCATAGGCTGTGTGGGAAGAATTGTATAAAGTTATTATATTTTTGAATTGAATTTGATGAACAAAAGTACTGGTTGCCTGGTGGATTGCACTTCAGTAGATTTGAAGTTAGACATCTGAAAAAAAAAGTATTGTTCAGAGATGAATGGATGTACAAAATCAGGAAAATTAAAATTATTAGGAAGAATGCAGATGTGCAGGTTCCATTGAAACAAGTGAGTGTGAAATTAAGAAAAGATTAGCATTAATTGCAATTTCCCATGTCTTAAATCTGAATTAGACACCCATTAAAATATTCAAGGGTGCCTCTGTACCCAAGAGGATATTGCAGTGCATGTCTACCAATTCCAGAAGTACTAGAAATATAGGTGAGGAGTTTTTTTTTTTGGCATGGATTAACTTGAATTGGCAAAAAAAAAATATAGGCATTTGCAAGACTTAGCTAACAAAAGATACTCTCATAGGATTAGAATATAAGGGATGCCATATTTTCAGAGATGAGAGACAGAACAGGAATAAGGAAGAGGTTTTGCTACTGATATCACAGGAAGGCAGATTTGAAGGAGACGGTGCATTTGAGACCCCTTTGGTGTGAGATAAAGTCAAAGGGGGTCTCAAATGCACTGTCTCCTTCAAATGTTGGGACAAATGTTAGTTTATGCTGTAGGAAAGAGGATATTAATGATATACATTGTCAAATTAGCTCATTGAGCAGAGAGTGAGTAATCATTATGAACAATATCAATAGGACATAGATTGGAAGGATGATGGGTGAAGGGCACAAGGAAGGATAAAAATATAATTTATGCAGCTGTCGGGAAATAATTCCTTTAAATAGTATGATGGAGGGTATCAGGGGTTTGAGAGTAATGAATTTGGTGATAGCAATCACAGAATTTATCCTTTACCAAAGCAATCCATTCTGCCTCTGATTTGGGGAGGATGAACATATAGTCTTAACTTGGGAGTTGGCTGACCATGTGAAATTTTCATTTAAGAGCTGGCATATATAGAGCTGCAAAGCTTTTGATTTTTGACAAACTCAGGAAGCAGCTTGATGCTGTGCTTTGGCCTAAAAAAAACTGCAAGAGAAGGATATCAGTAACGTTTATGGAAAATGGTCAAAGGGTATTGGGGTGCTATATCAGATTGCATACCTAAAGTTTGGAGGATAAATCAGATGGGAGGAGTTAAATGGAGAGTAGCATCATTAAGCAGGAGCTTAGAGAAAGAAAATGTTATGGAGGGTATATAATGATAAACAGGCTCATGAGCAACAGCACAAGCAAAAAAGGTGACTAGAATGGTGAGGAAAGCAAAATGAGGTTATGAGACAATATCAGCTAAGCAGACCAAAGGACCTCCCAAAGTTTTCTTTTGCTGTGTGGTGAGCAAAAGGAAAAACAATTACACAAAGAAGGTTCTGGGAATGAGGTTTCAGATTTTAGACCAATTAATATTTTAGGAGTGGTGGTTAAGTTATGGGAAAAAGTTGGTTAAGGATGGAATTCTAAAATGTGAAATGAGTGGATAGGAATATAGTATTTGATGGTTCATAGCATGAGTTTGTGAAGGTGGTGGGAGAGGTCTTGTCTTAGTAATATATAATTATTATTTTGTATTTTTTACTCAGTTTCCTGAAAATTGACATCTGAGTTTGTTAAGGCTGTACCATGATACTTCTGGACTTTTCAAAAGCATTTGACAATATACTACATGGAGTCGTCCTATTGCATTAGTTGGAATTGATGGCATTGGACATTATGCTGGTGATATGGATAAAAGGATGGTTGAAAGGTAGACATCAGAGAGTTGTGGAATTATAAAGAAGGCATTTGACCAGTACTGTGCAGCAGAGCTCTGTACTGGGCCACTTCTATTCACTTTGTACATCAGTGATACTGGGAATGGGTCGAAAGGGAATATCTAGTTGGTTGCTGTTGATATGCTATACACAACCTGTAGTTTTTTTTCATCCAAATGTAACATTATTCATTTCAGGATGAAAAAACTACAGGCTGTGTATAGCATAGATGGAACTGTACTGCAAGAAATTGATGATACTGTGGATTAATGAGTAATGTTGGATAGAATTGAAGTTCAGAGAACATGTTATAAAAGTGACCCAAATATCTCAAACAATCACTTGATTATTCAGAAACACTCTAACAAGCAGAAGATAATTCCCTCTTAATGCTTTAATATGATCACATCTGCACTGTTATGCATACATTTGGTTTCTTGGGGATGCAAAAGTAGCAAATGCTCCCCCCCCCCCCCGTAGTGAGTAGGCAAGGCCATTTTAGCTCTTTCTAACTTTTGGAGGGGAAGTTCAATGATAGCTAAAAAAACATGCATGAATAAAATCAATACCAAAAAGTTGAATTAGACAAATATGAATTTAAAAAGAACTAAAAATAAAAAAGGAATTAAAAAACTTGTTATTATATACATGGTAAGCTATTTCATTTAAAGCACCATCAGATGTAGATAGAAAACTGTGAGCTTGCTGCTGATTTAATGAAATATGCAGTAGCGAACAAATTAATCTGAACAAGCTGAATTTTCATCAAGTTTTTGGTCTTTGTTTCAGTTCTGGTCTCGGTTTTAGTTCACTATTTTGGTTGAGTGTTGCATGTTTTAACTGCCTCTATGATGTTTATTAATAGTGTTGTGTAGGGAAAATAAGTTATCATTCTTAGTGGGTTTTTTTTTTTTTTTTTTATAGTTATAAAATGAACTCTTTCTGTGTACTCTTTCTCAGCATACATCCATGACTCAAATACAAATTGCCAATGAATGTAGTGTTCATTTGAATACTATTAATGCAATTTTAAAGAGGTTTAGGGAGGTAAGTACATTTTCTCCTGACAGAAAAGGAAAATGTAGGCAATAAAGGAAAACTACTCTTACTAGTTAGGAAAAGCAAAATGAGTCCAAGATTGTCTGCTGTAGACTTGGCAGCTAATAAGATTAATGTATCTGACATGACTGTCTGTCGAAGATTGTTGGAAGCAGGGAGGACTGCCCACAGACCAAAAAAGAAATAACAGTTGACGAAAGCTGTGCAGAAAATGAAGCATTGGTGGGCAGAAGTGTTCAAAGATTGAACTGTTGAGAAGTGGAAGAAGGTCATATTTTCTGAATAGAGCCATTTCTTTGTATAAGATGAGCAAATACCCTATGTCTGCAGATTAGCAGCTGAGAAAACTTCTCCCACCCACCTTCAATAAACTCCTAAACACCCAGCTAAAAAGATGTTCTGGGGTTGTTTTACACGACTGTCCAGGATCGCTTGTACCTGTTGACGGTATGATGAAAAGTGACGAATACATAAAAATGTTGGAGAAAAGATTGGTCCCATAAATCCAGAAAGACAAACTCATCTTCCAACAGTATCTCACTCCATGCCACACTTCAAAAAAAGTGAAAGAGTTCCTCAAAAATCACAACATCCATTTGCTTTAGTGGCCAAGTAACTCTCCCGACATTAACCCAATAGAAAATTTGTGGGCCATATGAAAAAGAGACTTGGAAAATTGAATTGTGATACAAAGGATAGCTTAATACAGTCTATTATAAAAGTATGGTTTCGAGATGCAGAAATACGAAAAATGTGTTCTACGTTGGTAGTCTAAGTGAATTAATGAACTTATTAGGAACAGAGAAGCATAAATTATTAGATAAAGTTGGAGTTTAATTTTTGTACTTATTTTCTTGCAAAATTAAAATTTTTCTTTAAAATGTGAGTGTTCAGATTAATGTGTTCATTACTGTGTAAGAGGAGCTTAGTTGATTTGTGAGTATTGGGGGTGCTGGGCTGGTTTAAAAGTTAGAAGGGAGTAATTTATTTTGTTTAATTGCCAGGTGGAGAAGAACAGTAAGGGTTGTTTTGTTGCTGAAGATTCAGAGCAATGCAATTTAGTTTCATCTTCTTGATTAGCAGTTACACTGATAATGGTGACCTTCTCAATTTCAGTGGTATGCTTAGATTATATTGCATTTAAGGATATCGTAGTGGTGGGACTTTTCAAACAGGTATGTTTTTGTTTGTGTTTTTTCTTTGTGGTAGAAAGACGTAGTCTGATATGGGAATATTACAATCTCAATGTTCAATTAAGTGAGGTGTTATAGAACAAATGGTAGAACAACCAGTATAACAAGTATTACATCTTAACTGGCAGTTAAATTTGTAAACATTATGTCGTGGCAACATGTCGTCTTGAGCTATTGCAGTCTATGTTTTAGTAAATTTTGTTTGTTTTTAGTGGCAAAGTCAGTTCTTCTTTGGTGCATCAATCCGAAGATTGGTAATTATAGCAGCACATCACAACATTCTGTCCTGTGATCTCCTCATAACTCCTAGCACCAGTTAGCATCATTATGTTATTTATATATGAAATTCTTGGTCTGCCTCGTGGCCTCTTTCCTTCTACAGTCCCCGCCATTATTTCTGTAATCAGTCCCCCATGCCTCAAACGGTGTCCAATTAGGCTTTTTCTTCTCTTATTGATGTGTTTCATTAATGACTTCTCTTCCTGAACTATATTTAGAACTTCATTACTTTTCCTTTCTGTTCAACTAATTTTCATCATTTTTCTCCAGCACCAAAGTTCAAATGCCTCCAACTTTTTGATGTCTTGTTTTGTTAGAGTCCAGGCCTCACAACCATATAATGCAATGCTCCATGTTTTCACTAGCCTTTTTTTGAGCTGGATGCTAAGTCCTTTACTGGTAAAAATGTTTCTTCTGTTGTAGAATGCTTTTTTTGTCAGTTCTATAATTTGAATATTTGGAAAGATATATGGGAATTTTAAGACTGTGCAGTTTTGATATATGGCTTTGAGAAGAAGTGATGTGATTTTAGTCTTGGTTAATAGTGTAGTCTATTAATTGTTTGGGATACTTCAAGAGCTGAAGATCTCTTTCAGACAGATAATTTCTTAGTTTAAAGCTGTAACAGAATGAGTATTTGTAAACATTAATGAATTGTGTTAATATGACAGATTTTTTGATGCAATAAGGGCGACAGGAGGTGAAATGCAAATAATTTCCAATGTTTGTGGATTTATTGATCAAATCTAATGGCATTTTTTCATCTCCGATGCACAGAACATTGTCCATGTATTTATTGTAGTTAAAGATGCTAGTGCATAGAAAGCAGGGTGAAAATTATGTTTCCATATGGGGAAGAAAAATTTCAGCAAGTATACAGCCAATGTTCTGGCCCATGGGAATACTGAAAATTTGTAAAAGTGATCATTATGTTTAAAGTAATTGGTTGAAATTATTAGTATTATTAGAGCAAAGGTATTTGTAAGAGATAATTTTGTAAAGCTCTAGTAGGTTCTGGTTCATTTAGAAGCGATGTGTGGACGATATCAAGGGTTTTTGGCATTTTGACATGAGAATATAGAGAAGAAGCATCCAAAGAAGAAAGAATATTATTGGGTGATATGGTGGTTTGCTAGATATGTGGAAGAGTTGATTAGTAGTTTTTTTATCATAAATTTTGAATATTTTAATAATTATTTTAGTAGCAAAATCATTATTATGAATTTCGATAAGGGAGCTGTTGCGGAATGCTTGTACAAAATTATGGGGAGTGTATCATAGTGTGGTTTATATATCTTGTCTCTAGAATAGTGAGGGAACAGTTTGTATGAGGAGTGATTTTTTTTTTTTAGCAGTGTATTTATCTTTTGTGTTTTTCTCTGAGTTGATGTATAGATTTTTTGATTTCGTTTATAACATTTGGAGTCTTCAGTGATTATTTTGTAAGTATTAGAATCATTGACGATGTCTAAGATAATCTGTTTTGTTTATTATTACTGTTGTACTTCTTTTATCAGCTACTGATAATACTGTCAAGTGTCATTTTTTTTTTTTTAATAGCATGTGAAAGTCATGACAACAAATTTGGTATGGGAATTATTTTATTATTTATTATATTGTTTATCTTGTTTGTATGTATTGTTTGTGTTTGTTTGGATCATTTTCTAGTTTAGTTTGGGCTTTTTTATCAGGAATTGTGAAATTTAAACCTTTGTTTAATACTTCTATTTTGTTCAAAGAAAGCAGTCAAATAAATTTATAAAGTAGCTAAAGGTATTGTGTTTATTCTCTTTGGGTATGGAGTAAGTATAGATGGAGGAAGGAAGGTGGGATGTGTTTGTTTGTGCTGATGAATGTGGTATATTTCACCAAAGAAGTGATGTTAAATTTAGTGTTATGTCTGTGCTCGTGATCAGCTGATTATATTATCAGGAGATAATATAATCAGCTGATCTCTCCATTAACTCCATTTATATGAGCTGAAACATCCACCAAGTTATATACAAATTTATTCAGTTGCAATGTTGGTGCAGAATAACTTTGGGGGATAAATTACTTATGACAATAAAAAAAAGTCTTAGCTCAGTGATATCCAAGAACTGCAAAATTATTTTCTTCCATGAAGGAAAAACAGTAGCCAATACATATGTATGAGGTTATTTTCAATTTAGTTTATGAGAGTATTTCAGTACCAAAAATACTCTCATATTCTCAATGAGCATACCTGCATTGAAATGTCCAGAATTTGAGATGCCTATTTTAACATCCTAGCCCACTGAATTAGCTTGCTGCAAATTCCAGCTTAGCAGTTATGATCTCTAGAACTGTAAATCCAGCATTTTATTTCACTCTTATAATTTTAATTGCCTATAACCCCTAACAAGAGAATCAACCTATTTTACTGGACTAAATTGGATGGAATTTGAATACTTCAACTGTATTACTGTTTATGGAGTTTCCATCTGTATTTGGACAAAAAAAAAACTAGCCAGGAGAGCACAAGTTAAATACAAAAATATGCTTACTGGCATAAGATTATAACCACCTTATTCTATTAAAATTAGAATTGTAAAATCTAGGGATACTTATAGGTCATTAATCCTTGAGGGCTTGTAAACAGTGCTTATGCAAGCAATAGATAAAACAATACCATCATTAATTATCTTTTGTAATGGACAATCTCATATTGTGTTAATAATTAAATGAACCCTGAAGCTGTCTTTCAACCCATCTTTGTCGACCTAGTTCGCTAAGTGCTTAGCATACCGCTTTCCAACCAACAGGTTACGGGTTCGAATCCCAATGGGCATGGATGATTGTGATCGTCTTTAGGTGGGAGATGAATTTCATCACCTGTGTGAGATCACTGCCCCACTCATTGAAGTGGCTTGAAAAAGTTCTATGTTTAGTCTCGGAGCAGGATTTCCAGACTGTAAAAATAAATAAAAAATAACAAAAAAAGTGTGTGTGTGTGTGTGTATCAGATAAAAATGGCAAAAAAAAAATCCTTTTTAATGTTACTGTAGGTTTATAATAACCTTTCATGGGTGGGAACAGAGTGCTTAAGGGTCAAAGCTGTATAACTGACAGGAGACCTCAACATAGCCTTTGAAGGAATGCGGGGAACTGACCAGGGCTTCTGACCTAATGTCAAATTCTCACCTTCTTATGGTGCACCCTGTTGGGTATCTATCTGGATACTGAATGAATGAGGATGGGCTAGCAATTTGGGATTTAGCTGACCAAATTGTATTCTTATTAGCATAAACCAAAATACAAAATGATGGTACAATATGACAAAATTTTGTGCAGGCTGGGTCGTCGCCCGATTGAACAAGGCCTTTGTTGATTTCGCCAGGGAACCAGGGCAAACAGCAAAAAGTCAGCTACTGGTACAAATCTGAAAACACACCCTAACTCAACATCACCAGAGTTAAAGATTGGTACTATCAATATAAGAAGCCTGAATGGCAAAGAAATGGAGCTAGCTGAGGAATTAGATAAGTACCAGATCGACATGATAGGGGTGACTGAAACAAAAAAAAAAAAGACAAAAACCGGTGAGATCTTGTTGGGGATCTAAATAGCAGAGTAGGAAGTGATTGTCAGACATACAAAAATATTTTGGGAAAATTTGGAGAAAAGAGCAAAGCTAATAATAATGGCAAATACCTGTTGGATTGCTGCTCGGGACATGGACTGGTTATTACTAACATCATGTTCCAACATGAAAATGTGCACAAATTTACATGGAGAGAAGAGGCAAGGAATAAGAAAAGTCTCATTGACTATGTTATTGTTGATAGTGATGTTTTCTCCCTGGTGCAAGACACCAGAGTGTACAGAGGATTTGAAATTTAAAGCGATCACTATTTAGTCTTGAGCAGGATAAAATAGAATTTCATATTGAAAAGAATGACATGTAAGAAAGTTTTAAAGCGAATAAAAGTTGAGCAGCTCTCAGATGTGAACTTTAGACTAAAATACACAAAGATTATCGAAGAAAAAATGAAAAAGAATTTGAGAACAAGAACCAAACCTTGGAGATTCAGTGGCAAACCTTGAAGAAAACCCTGATTGATTCAGCCAGAGATTCATGCAGTGAGGTTGTCTGCAAGAATAGAAAAATCAGAACTCCATGGTGGACACAGATAGTTAGAGGCAGTGAAGGAAAAGAAGAAAGCATATCAAAGGTTCCTGGCAAATAAGTCAGCTTGTGCTCTTAGAGAATACAGAGACAAATGTAAGAAAGCTAATCACTGTGTAAAACTAGCTAAACAAAAGTCATGGGAGGACTTTGGCAATAACATAGAAAATAAATATCAAGAAGGTGGCAAGATATTCTGGAGGTTGTTGAAGAAGCTTAGAAACGGAGAAAAGAGTGCTGTAAAAGGAGTTAGAGATGATAAAGATGACATGAAAACGGGAGAAAAAGATATCCTTTAAGTATGGAGTAATTATTCGAAAAATTGCTAAATGAAACAAGTAGTGATAGGACAGTGGTAAAAAACACTCAACAGGCATACAGTCAGGAATGCATATCCATACTTGAAGTAGAAAAAGTCATCAAAGGCTTGAAATGTGGAAAGGCAGCAGGAGTAGATGATATTCGACCAGAAATGCTGAAGTATGGTGGTATAAAAGTCTTACAGTGGCTGCACTGCATAGTTCAGAAGGAGTGCACAGAGGGATGAATTCCCGATGATTGGAGTAGAGCTCTCATAGTACCCATATATAAAAAGGGAAATAAACTGAATGTGAGAATTACATAGGTATTTCTCTACTGAGTGTTCCTGGTAAGATCTATGCAAGTATACTTGAGAAACGGTTGAGAAGAATTGTGGAAGAAAAACTTGGTGAAGAACAAGCTGGATTCAGGTCAAATAGAGGCTGTCAGGATCAGATCTTCACTTTACGACAAATAGTTGAGAAAGCATGGGAATAGTATCTAAGATCTGTATTTAAGTTTTGTCGATTTGGAAAAGGCATATGACAAGGTGCCAAGAGAGAAGCTATTCAATATGCTACAGTTATATGGTGTCAATGGGACATTATATCAAGCAATACTTAGTCTTTATTTGAGTTGTAAGTCAGCAGTTAGAATTGAAGGAAGTACAAGAAGATGGTTTAATCTTAATTCTGGTGTGAGACAAGGATGTACATTATCCCCTCTGTTATTCATTATCTATATGGGTCACATTATGAAGGAAAGTGGTATTAAACATGATATGAAAATTGGAGATATTAATGTCAGCTCTTTGCTTTATGCAGACGACGTTATACTTCTGAATAAATCTGCTACAAGTATTCAAGATTCACTGACTAAATTTAATAACTGTTGTAATAGGTATGGTATGAAGGTCAACAATACAAAGACAATGAAAATAGGCAGAATTGTTGAAAATGTCAACTGCATTGAACAGAGAACCTGTAGAACAAGTAAAACATTTCAGCTACTTAGGCACGATTTTTAGTTAAGATGGTAAATTAAATATGAAAATAGACAACAGAATCAACAACACTGGTATGGTAGGAAGTCAATTGAATAAATTCATATGGAATAAGAGAGAAATTAGTCGGAACACTAAATTAGCTGTATACAAGACAGTGTTCAAACCAGTTTTAACTTATGGATCTGAGAGCTTGGTCAGAAGTAAAACACTTGACCAAGGACTAGAGACGGCAGATATGAGAGTCCTGAGAAAGATTATTGGCGTGAACAGATGGCATCAATGGCAATATCATATTAAAAACGAGGATATTAGGAAAGAACTTGACATTGTCAGCATCCAGGAATGCATTAGCAGAGCTAATCTCAGGTGGTGGTCACTTAAACAGAATGGGCGAGGAAAGATTAGCAAAACAAGTGTTCTCTGCCAGGTTGGTAGGAAAACTACCTAGAGGAAGACCAAGATATAGGTGGATTGATACGGTACAAAGTGCCTTAGATGACAGAAATATAATATCTGATAATATTGGAGTCTTGACAAGTAACAGGCTGACCTGGAGGAAAATTGTAGATAGGAAGTTATTAATGATGTAAATTTTTCATGTAGTACTATCATATCCTGTATGCCCCTTGAGGATACATGGCAGGAATTTGATGACGATGATGGGTGAGAACCACACTTTAAAAAATAATAATAATAAATTAAAAAAATCTGTTGCAAGATGTGCATGTTTAAATGTTCGTGTTAAGATTTGCATGTGAAAATCATGAATAGTGTGTGTAGTAGAGAATTATGTGTGTGTACATACACACACAATTGAACAATGCAGGATACAGGGGCTCCAACTCCCCAAAAACTTAATTACTATGCAAGTATACTGTTGACTGGAAGCCTTACTGATAACATAAACTGTCAATTAACATATTTTGTATGGTATGTATGCATTATATACTATATTCTTACAATAAAGTAAGCTTGAGAAAACAAAACTTTATTAAAGAAAATCATAAGGAAGAGAAAATACATTTACAGTACTGTATTTATCAATGCCATAAGTTTATATCGCCTCTTTACAAGAAAAATCGTAAGTTTGTCAGTACCTGCATCAATATTGTCTTATATGATACAAAACATTGTAGATTAGAGTAATTATTTGGACAATTGATCAAGTGTTAACTAATAAATATTTATTAAACGTACTAGTTTCACCAAACTTTAGCTTTTGGCATCTTCAGGATACAAGCACTTAGGTTAAAAATATTACACAAATATGAATAACGGTAAAATTCTAACGATTATAGTTGCAAACTGAAATAACAATGAACATGAGTGATACACGTATCGCATTTACATGATTAACTAGTTGTTGCTAAGGAATGTTCTGTAGGTTGCATTGAAGTTCATTTCCTGTGTGTTAAGAGATCTAATTAGGGTTTTCCATATCTCTGGGAGTATTAAACCTTGGTTCCTGTTTAGGTTATCAACAGAGCGAGCGATTGTAGCTGCTTCTTTAAACATTTCGGGAGTGATAGTCTTCTTCTGTGTAAGGGGGAACAGCTTTTATCCCACTCAATGACATGGTTAGTTATAAGAAAACGAGATGACAGGCCCGATACGTCTTGTCTGCCGTTTTTGACGTAACCAATGTGCTCCTTCTGTCTAATTTCGAGGCTTCTTGATGTCTGCCTGATGTAACTTGAACCACATGAGCATGGAATATTGTAAACTCCAGCATATTTATGGAAAGGATGGTTATCTTTTGGAGATCTTAGTAGTTTATGAATTGTTTCTATAGGTTTGATTGTCACTCTTATTTTGTGTGGTTTGAGGAGACTAGCTAGCTTGTTGGAGATGCCACTCACATACGGAATTGCGATAGTTTTGATATATTGAGTATCCTCTTGCTCTTTTTGTGGTGGTTCAGAGAAAAGGATTTTGTTGACGAGTCTTCGTGGGTAGCCGTTCAAGTAAAGATTATTAGATATCAATGTTAACTCATCTTGAAGGTCCTTATTATCTGTTGTGATGCGGACAGCTCTTTTCTTTAACATGTGTACTATGCTGAAATGTAGATAGTGACCTGTATTCGTAGGTTTCCTGTAAACTGATAGGTTTATATGGTCATTAATTTGCTTCTTAATTAAGATATCTAAGAACGACAGTTGTTTGCCTCTTTCAAGTTCCAGAGTAAATTTAATAGAATGATGAAAGGAGTTGATCTTATTGAGGAAGTCAAGTAGGTCATCCAAGACTAGCTCGGTCATCCTAGCTAGTCTCCTCGAAACACACAAAATAAGAGTGACTTTCAAATGTATAGAAACAATTCGTAAACTACTAAGATTTCCAAAAGAGATAACCATCCTTTATATAAATATGCTGGAGTTTACAATATTCCATGCTCATGTGGTTCAAGTTACATCGTGCAGACATCAAGAAGCCTCAAAATTAGACAGAAGGAGCACATTGGTTATTACGTCAAAAACAACAGACATATATCAGGCCTGTCATCTCATTTTTCTATAACTAGACATGTCATTGAGTGGGATAAAAGCTGTTTCCCCTTACTCAGAAGAAGACTACCACTCCCGAATGTTTAAAGAAGCAGCTACAGTCGCTCGCTCTGCTGATAACCTTAACAGGAACCAAGGTTTAATACTCCCAGAGATATGGAAAACCGTAATTAGATCTCTTAACACACATGACATGAACTTCAATGCAACCTCAGAACGTTCCTTAGTAACAACTAGTTAATCATGTACACGCGATACGTGTATCACTCACATTCAATGCTATTTCAGTTTGCAACTATAATCGTTAGAATTTGACAGTTATTCATATTTGTGTAATGTTTTTTAACCTAAGTGCTTGTACCCTGAAGATGCCAACAGCTAAAGTTTGGTGAAACTAGTAGGTTTAATAAATATTTATTAGTTAACACTTGATCCATTGTCCAAATAATTACTCTAGTTAGATGATCAAGAAAATAAACATTCATTATGAAAAAAAAACATTGTAGATGTTATAATAGTAGCCTAGTGCAATAGATACAATTGTTTCATGGTAGCCTACCCTATATGCTACTGAGTTAATTATTATAAAATTTTTAATTTATGCTAATTCATAACAGTTAATGGTTTTTAGTATGTTATTTCGACAACAGAACTGTTCAGTCACAGTTCAGCAAATGAATAGTGACTGACCATTTGCCAGCATCCACACTCCACGTATTTCTATTGTATTTGTGTAATAGTTCCTACGCAGTCAGTATTTTTTTTTTTTTTTAATAATGCATTGATTCATAATCAAAGCTTGTTGTTTATTTGTATTTGTATGTTTATCCAAACCCAGATGAAGCCAATAGTTCACATGGTGAAACTAGTCAGTAACTAGTAATATCAAGTCTTACAACAAATAAACCCACTATTAGTTATTTTTATTACAACAGTTAATGTTATGCTATGAGTTAATATTGTATCTTTACAGTTGTTTACATTTCTCTCGACTGCAAATATACTGTCTCATAAGTTTTGATAAATTTAAATTTTTATAATAGATTTGTGTGTACTTAATGGTAGTAAATGATAAAATAGACTAGTATCTACATGTATTTTATGCACTCATGACATACCTAAATTTTTCTTAATTTTTTTATATTTCTTGGCTACACGGTTCATTCTGTGAGTTTTTTTCAAATTGTTGCAAATCTCCAAAAATTTTTCCACAAAAAAAAACGTGGATCCACGCAGTTCAAACCCATGTTCTTCAAGGGTAAACTCTGTGTCACTCTCACCCACAAAAAGGTTATTTGTAAACCTATAGTACATTTTGACCAGGGATTTTTTTTCTATTTTTTTTTATCAATTTTATACTTTTTTATTTATTTTTTGCATAATCTGGAAACCATGTTTTATCTACCAAACATTGAACTTTTTCAAGCCACTTCAGGCCTCCATTAAGTGGAAACGGTGGTCTCACACTGGGCAATGACATTAATCTCCCACCTCAGATAATGAATAATTAAGAGAACCTTTATCCAAGTTAGCACATTACTAAAGATCAATTATTTATGTGTTCATATAAGTGCAAATCTTTGGAATTCTTTAATACATTGTAGGATCAATCCTAATGCTTGTAAGTCCCATTGTACAGGTTTTTAAGTACTGAATCAACTTCAGTAATGTTTATTTATTTAGCTGGCCCCTGGTTGGCCTGGTGGTTAGCATACCTGCTCTCCAACCATATTTACTTGAATATAACTTGCATCCCTGATTTTATTTTATAGAAAATTAAAAAATTTCTCATATACCTTGCACACGAAAAAAAAGTTTAAACAATTCACATGGGATGATAGTAATTGTTGTTTAGTAAACATGCTGTTTATTGCTCGCTGTAGATGCAAGAAAAACAAATAGTTTGATTGTATCGCTGAATAAGGTAAAGAGACATTTGCAGTCTGAGTAATATGTTTGTGAACAAATAGTGCAATTAGAGACAACTGGTATAAAAACGGTACTAATTAATGAACCAAATGTTCCTCTCCACACACACACACAAAAACTGTGCAGGTATATAGGAGACTCAAGCAAAACTATATGTTGTAATGCCAAACACCTTATCTAACTAAAAACTATTGTCCAAATTTTCAATTACATGAATTAAGTGTTCAATTGCATTTGAAATGTTCGATGTCATTAAGACCACAAAAGCTAACTTAAATAAAATTCTCCCACCGAATTAAAACCAACATGTCGTTTAATGTGTGTGAGAGTCCACCCGCTAGTCCGATGCAGAAGTGGCACGCAATCAAGCAGAAATAAAATTCAACCAAAGGGTTGAAACTTTGTGTTGGTTGAGCCCAATGCAGAAGCAGTACACAAACGGTAATGAGACGTCCCTTCAGAGCAATAAACAGTAGAAACAACACCCTCAATATGAGCATATTAAAACTAATGTTGTTATGGCAGTTTCAGATATTTTGGAATTCGGGTGAAGAGAATCAGCATTTCAACTCAAGAATTGTCGGCTTGTCTTTGTCATTGAGTCTTGCGATCTTTTGTTAATACTGCACCAATCATATGCACGTCTTCATACAGATCATCATTAGAACTATTGTGCAACTGTATTTTGAGAGAGCTTGTGAAATGATTTCAACAGAAATAATTGTCAAGAGTTTTTTTAAAAACCAGCATCTCTAATGCCCTGGATGGGAAAGAAGACTTTTTTTGTAAATTCTCTCATGATATGTAACTCATCATGTTTGCTTTTGCATATTTTTCTAAGGAGATTGCACTTATAAAGAAATGTCAAATTTTGCTTATAATAATCTTATATTTGTAATAAATTAATCATGAGCTTTGTTAAAATAGTGTGGTGCATGACATCATCATGTAATGCTGTTAACTCATGTCTAATTAGTATAATTCAAAGAATTGCCATATATGGCAATTTCAAGACATGCGAAGTATGATGTCATCATGGTCGGATGTCAATACATGATCACATATGGAAGTTTCAAGAAATGCATGCATGTGTAATGGAAGTCTTGGTCTATATAAGGCAAGACTTCCAGAAGGACTTTGTCTCAAAGTTCTCAACTTTCTCTTACCTGGGTTTATGTGAGGTCTGTTTTTCGGTAATCAAAAGAGAAGCATCGTAGGTCTTAAGGTTTTCACCTTCTCTAACCCAGGTCTGCCACCACTTGAGGTCTGTTTTTGGTAATTTAAAGAGAAACATCTCAGGATTCTGGATCTTCTCTGTGGGTCCACCCCCACATGAGGTCCATTGTCGGTAATCGAAGGAGGTGCATTGTAAGTCGCAAGGGTCTTAAAGGGCATAGAATAATCAGCTACTCGGACAAAGAAGAAATTTGGCAGAAAATCAAGAAGGGGCACTTTCTTGTGAATAAAGGATTCAAGTAAAAGGCAGTACTGAACGTGAATTGTAAGTAATTATATATGTGATAATTCCGAACAAGAGTGTACATCAAGTGTGTCTTTATAAGTACGATAAGATAATGTAAATTGATACTGAATTAAGGTTACTCAAGGTATACTTTGTCAGTTTGTGTATATATATATATAATACTAAGGGGGCTCTGGCACCTACACTGCCCCCCCCCCCCATATTCATGACTGGTAGGCCGGTTCTCCTTGAATTCTGATGACTTTGAAAGGGGGTTACCTCCCCCCGAGTTCCGGAATGGTAGGTCGGTTCTCCTCGAATTTTGAAGAATCAAAAGGGAGGTACGGACCCTCCCTGGCGTCTGCACCGCCCAACACCCTGAGTTCCGGACTAGTAGGTAGCCCAGTTCTCCTTGAACTCTGATGACTTGAAACTTGGTTTTCCTTGAATTTTAAAAACTTGAAAGGGGATCCGTCCCTGGCACCTACAGTGCAGAGATATTCCCTTGTTCTACCCCCTTCTATTTAATGAAAAATTTCTTTCACATTAACAATCCTTTACCAACTTAAATGTCTTAATCATATCCCCACTCATCTTCATATTCTTTGCAAACTGCATTCTCTCAGTCTATCTTCATATCCCAAAGACCAGTTACCACCTTGGTCTTGACTCTTCTCTGGACCCTTTCCAATATATCATC
This sequence comes from Typopeltis vanoorti, assembly GCF_054136105.1. NCBI lineage: Eukaryota > Metazoa > Arthropoda > Arachnida > Uropygi > Thelyphonidae > Typopeltis > Typopeltis vanoorti. Next base: position 122,510,336 of record NC_143549.1, read on the forward strand.
CTCACCACAAAAACCAGGGACCAAATCTGTGCACAAAAATGAGACCTGATCAAGCCCTTATACAATAGAAACAGAGCCTCTTTATTTTACACATTAAGATCCTCCGCAACTTGTGCAGTGTGCTCTGAACTTCAGATCCTTGTCCACTACCACCATTCTAAGGTTTCTTATCTCCTCACCTTCCTCCAAAATTTTATTATTATTATTATTTTGGGCTACTCCAGGGAGTCCTTAGACTCGTCGAGGGAGGTCCTAAACATCATGTCCACACAACTATTCGACATTCTCACAGTATCTATCATACCTTGCTTTGAACTCGCTCACTGTCATAGCACCCACAACAGACTCTGGCAGCTTATTCCACTCATTTACCACTCTAAAAGTAAAGAACCCAACTCTAACACCCCTGCTAACCACACTCTTGCACAGCTTCCATAGGTGTCCCCTAGTTCTCCCACCACCAGTCCTGATCTCAAAAATATCCTCTGAATTAATCCTATAGAATCCTTTTAGCAATTTGAATGTCTCAATCATATCTTCCCTTTTCTGCCTATCAACTAGTTTCTGCAACCCACAAATGTTCAAGCTGTTCTCATATGGTTCATTCCATAGACCTGCTATCATCTTAGTCACTCACCTCTGGATCCTCTCCACCTCCTCCCCATCAAGATTTCCCACTAAATTTTGTTGCCTACCAAATTTCATAACCTTACATTTTGCAACATTGAACTGACATTTTGCATACTGTTACACTAACCTAACCTAACCTATTCAAGTCCTCCTGTAAGGCATCTGCTTGATTCCTCATTACTCTCTCCCCAGTTTGCATCATCTGCAAACAGTTATGTCACCAGTTAAACCCATCCCATATCATCAACATACAAATTAAATATCCCTGTGGCACACCATTAGTTTTCTTTTCTTTCCCCCACCCATCAAATACACAACTTCCTGATACCTATCTGATGACCAGCCACTTATCAAAATTATGAATCTAAGTATACCACTGTATATGCATCTCCTTTGTCCAATACATTCATCACATTGTTATAGTACATAAGTTGGTAAAACATGACCTCCCTTTAACAAACCTGTGCTGACAAGCACAAAGAATACCACTGCTGTCAACCCACTTCTCCAATACTTTAATTATAACTTGAGATATACAGATCAGCCTATAATTTTGCCTTTCTTCCACTCGTGTGGGGCTTCTGCCTGACAACCTGTTTAACAAGAATCTTGCAACAGCAAGATTCTTGTTAAACAGGTAGGCCAAGGATGATACTAACTCCTTGGAACATTCCCTTAAGACACATGGTGATATATCATCAAGACCTATTACCTTATTGACATCTAGTTTACTTAACTCCTCATATACCTCTTGCTCACTCGCCATCTCTCATTACATTCTCTATGCTTAAGCTTCTGATTTCCTACTGAGCAACACCCTGATGAAAACCTCAACTATGTCCTTTGCAGCAGTTACCAATCTACCACTTTTATCCATTAACATCATCTTACCATAATCATTCTTCTTTCTTCTTGATACATATTGAAAAACTACTGAGGGTTTTTCTTAGTTGCTAGTTTCTGCTTGTAGTGCACTTTTGATGTTTTTACCGATGAGTCACTCTCCTGTCCTGCTCTTTATACTCCTTGTGCAACTGATTATTACCATTATTCATCTTTTTCTGCCTTCTTCTTCCAAATTACATGCTTAATGCCCATATTCAGCTGTTTGATGCCTACTTTATTCGGCTTTTAGGCCTTTGGAATACACTTGCACATTGATGCTGTTAAGTATTTCTTTGCCATTTCCCAAGCAGCATTTATTCTTTTTCTGCTCAACTCCTCATTCCATGCTATAGCTCTAAGCTGTCTCCTAAGCTTGTCATAATGACACCAGCATTGTATTTCCACATATATCCTTTCCTCACATATGTTTGTATGGCTAGTGACAACCCAGGTGACCACTTCATGATTGCTCTCACCAACTTGTAGGTAAATGTGAAACCTGACTCACAATCTTATACTCTGATGACGTGATCAGATGTAAAACGCTCGATCCTCATGTGCTCTCCTTTATATACTGACTGAGGTAGTTTTCCCTCAAGAAAATTCATTTTTCTTATTCCCAAATGCCATCTCTTCATTCTAATCTATATTGCCATGATTAAAATCACCCATAATAATCCCCCTCTGTTGTTCACTAACTCAAGTAGCTTATACAATTGTTCATCTCCAACCTTTACATTCCCTTGACTATAGCATCATCCAACGAAATATCTCTTCCTGTCAACCTCCACCTCACATCATACCACCACAAAACCATTTCCATTTTCACCCTCTTGTATCTGTACCTAATTGTGACATAATTCTTCTTCTACCATCAATCAGCCACACTTCCCCTCACTTCTTTTCCTTTCTGTCCCTCGTGAAAAACATCCATATCCTTCCATGTCTATTCTTGTCACAATATCCTCATTCAACTGTGTTTCACTTATTTCAACTATTTTCAAATAAATAAAAAAAAAAATAAACTCAGTTAAATAATTTCATCTCTCTTATTTCTAATTCTCCTAGCATTTGTAAATAAACACATTTCCCAATCAAGTAGTTTGTTTGCATAGCACATTTCATTGGAATATTTCTTTGCTAGTGTACTTAACTATTAAATATTGTTATTTATGTGTAGATGTACACTGGAAATAAGTTACTCACAATTGATGTATTAGGTAAAATTAATTTTGAGTATTAAATTTGATAAATGAAAGCATATGATCTAAATAATTACTATGTCTGTTTAGTAATTTAACCTTTCTTTGCCTCTCTTTCTCTCTCCACAGTTTGCATCTGAAGCTACTGAAGCTGAAGAAATGAGAAAGACTTTACAATTAGATAAGCAGGATTCTCTTGAAAAAGCAATTGCTGAAAGAAGCAGTGCAAGAAAGACACAGTTTGAATCATTTTTAGATGGTCTACAAGAAAGATATGCAAAACCTAAAACAAAGAAAATGCGTAAAGGGAAAAAATAATTTGTAATATTGATGAACAGATTAATATGATTACCTAAATTTAAGTATATGTGTAAATGTAAATCTCTTGTTACATGGTCAGTATATTAAAAATGCATATTATTTGTATATTTTGTTATCTAATAAAAGAACTATGTAGATTTTACATGATTTCAATGATTTGTAACTTTTTTTTAAATAAATTAGCATAAAGAACACAGAAGTTGCATTCTTTCATCCATAAATTGTGTACAAAAAAATATACCCTTAACCTTTAAAACAGAATTTCCCAATAATAGATTTAGTTTAATCCTTTATCCCAGTGAGAGCAAACAAAGTTTGCACCTGAAAATATCTTCAGGACTAAATATAGTGTTGTACTATCTTATCCAGTAAGTAGTGCAACACCAAGGCAACTCGTGGCAAAGGTGGAGCAAGCTACCAGGCACTTCTAACCCAGTATCTCCCAAAATGCAAAACACATTTCCTATGTGGATATGTATACTGTTATGCATTAAAGGGATTGGCCATCTACCCAGACTAGTTTCGACCTTTATTGAGGTCTCTTCAGTGGGAGCCAGGCCCAGAGCTGGAGATACCAGGCAGAAGCAGTAGCAAGTCATCTGTGCCTATGGGAGTTGCCAAAAGGTTTATCACCTTTTTTAAAAATTACTCTGGATTTAGAGAAAGATGTTGAAAATTTATTTATCACTAGGTTAGACTATAATAGATTTAGTTTAATCCTTTATCCCAGTGAGAGCAAACAAAGTTTGCGCCTGAAAATATCTTCAGGACTAAATATAGTGTTGTACTATCTTATCCAGTAAGTAGTGCAACACCAAGGCAACTCGTGGCAAAGGTGGAGCAAGCTACCAGGCACTTCTAACCCAGTATCTCCCATTATGGGAGATACTGGGTTAGAATAACTCGTGGCAAAGGTGGAGCAAGCTACCAGGCACTTCTAACCCAGTATCTCCCATTATGGGAGATACTGGGTTAGAAGTGCCTGGTAGCTTGCTCCACCTTTGCCACGAGTTGCCTTGGTGTTGCACTACTTACTGGATAAGATAGTACAACACTATATTTAGTCCTGAAGATATTTTCAGACGCAAACTTTGTTTGCTCTCACTGGGATAAAGGATTAAACTAAATCTATTATAGTCTAACCTAGTGATAAATAAATTTTCAACATCTTTCTCTAAATCCAGAGTAATTTTTAAAAAAGGTGATAAACCTTTTGGCAACTCCCATAGGCACAGATGACTTGCTACTGCTTCTGCCTGGTATCTCCAGCTCTGGGCCTGGCTCCCACTGAAGAGACCTCAATAAAGGTAGATGGCCAATCCCTTTAATGCATAACAGTATATACATATCCACATAGGAAATGTGTTTTGCATTTTGGGAGATACTGGGTTAGAAGTGCCTGGTAGCTTGCTCCACCTTTGCCACGAGTTGCCTTGGTGTTGCACTACTTACTGGATAAGATAGTACAACACTATATTTAGTCCTGAAGATATTTTCAGGCGCAAACTTTGTTTGCTCTCACTGGGATAAAGGATTAAACTAAATCTATTATAGTCTAACCTAGTGATAAATAAATTTTCAACATCTTTCTCTAAATCCAGAGTAATTTTTAAAAAAGGTGATAAACCTTTTGGCAACTCCCATAGGCACAGATGACTTGCTACTGCTTCTGCCTGGTATCTCCAGCTCTGGGCCTGGCTCCCACTGAAGAGACCTCAATAAAGGTCGAAACTAGTCTGGGTAGATGGCCAATCCCTTTAATGCATAACAGTATACATATCCACATAGGAAATGTGTTTTGCATTATGGGAGATAGTGCCTGGTAGCTTGCTCCACCTTTGCCACGAGTTGCCTTGGTGTTGCACTACTTACTGGATAAGATAGTACAACACTATATATTTAGTCCTAGTCCTGAAGATATTTTCAGGCGCAAACTTTGTTTGCTCTCACTGGGATAAAGGATTAAACTAAATCTATTATAGTCTAACCTAGTGATAAATAAATTTTCAACATCTTTCTCTAAATCCAGAGTAATTTTTAAAAAAGGTGATAAACCTTTTGGCAACTCCCATAGGCACAGATGACTTGCTACTGCTTCTGCCTGGTATCTCCAGCTCTGGGCCTGGCTCCCACTGAAGAGACCTCAATAAAGGTCGAAACTAGTCTGGGTAGATGGCCAATCCCTTTAATGCATAACAGTATACATATCCACATAGGAAATGTGTTTTGCATTTTGGGAGATACTGGGTTAGAAGTGCCTGGTAGCTTGCTCCACCTTTGCCACGAGTTGCCTTGGTGTTGCACTACTTACTGGATAAGATAGTACAACACTATATTTAGTCCTGAAGATATTTTCAGGCGCAAACTTTGTTTGCTCTCACTGGGATAAAGGATTAAACTAAATCTATTATAGTCTAACCTAGTGATAAATAAATTTTCAACAGAATTTCCCAAATTGTATATAACTGTTTTTTTTCTGTCATGGTATATGTGATGTTTTACTTTTATCTGATATCAGTTAAGGCAAATGGTAGTTGCTAAATATATATTTTCTGTATGTGTGTGAGTACATGCTTACATTATTGAACTTGAATAAGCAATAGTTCCAATTTTGTTGTTTAATTTCATCTCTATCTTGATTTTTGCTGTTGTTAGCTCATATGCCATAATTGAATTTTTACATTTCTGAGGACTAGTATTTCTTTCCTACAGACCACTTTCAGAAACTGTTTTAAAATATAAAATAAGATTTGCATATAGAGTGTTAACAGATGAGCTTATTACAAGACATTTCATTTTTAGGAATTAATGGAACTTGGGTTCAAGACTACATTGTGAGTAGTCAGTTTGTTTAGCACTCGTGTAAAGTAACTTTTGTTTTATCATGTTTTTTTAGTATATTACTGATTTTCCTATTTTTATACTATCTGGTGGATTTCATAACTTTTTTCTTTTTTTTTGGAGATATTGCAGTTATATGATATTGTGAAATGCCTCCAGAAACAAAAATTGAACAACAACAGAACAGAACTCTAGCAAGAACAGTGAAGTTGAGAATAAGGATGCCTGCCAAACTGAAGAGAAACTTGACATTGAAAATAAATTAAATTCTGAAATCACAAAAGTAAAACATTATTAGACAAGTGATGTGGGAATTACAAAATGTTGAGAGGCATTTAAATGAACATACAAAGGAAAGAAAGTTCAGTGGCAAAATGAGAACAAATGAATCGGATACTGCATAACAATAATCAGGTAAGTAAAGTTGATTGTAACAAAAATGAGGATATTATGAATATGAGGACAGATCGAATAGATGAAGACAGATGGGTTATTACTTTAAGATTTCCAAGAACAAATACAAATGAAACACACAAAAGAAAAGTAAAAGAGATGGTAATTCTAGCCAGTATATGCACAGTTTAACTAGCAGTAGGTTCAAGATGAGTGTGTGTATTGAAAGAATTGTTGGAAGAAGCGAGATTGAAGAGCAAGAAAGTTGAAATTGTTAGTATATTACCTAGATATTACAGAAATGAATTAAGAATTGCTTTAACGATTTGTGGAGGCTATGTAGAAGGAATAGATGTGAGTTTGTGGATGTATGGAGTTTGTTTCAGGAAGGAATGCATATGTATGAGAGGGATGGCCTACATTGGATGTATTTGGTATCAGAAGTCTGAAGAAATCATCATAGCATTAAAATGCAGATATAGACCTTATGATCTGTTTCATTTTCATTTTTAATCTGATACTCTCTCTCTTTTGAGGTCTACCCGGTCTTTGCTTTCCATGTAGTTTATATTTATCAATTGTTTAGGATATTGGGTGTTGGTCATTTGTTTTACATATTCAATTCAGTTTTGTTTATATTTATTTAGTTATTATTGATTTTATTTTTAATACTTTTAAAATATCTTCATTCCTTTTTTGTCTACTAATGTGCATTTTGTAGTTCACACGAATCCCATTTCACTTGTTTTTATTCTTTGTTTATTTATTGCCCAAAGTTTTCTGCCATATAATAATGTAGGTACTGTTAAAGTATTGTATATTTTTAAGTGTACTTCATTTTGCACATGATTTGAATGGAGAGTTCTATTTATCAGGCCTATAAGCTATAAAAATATTGAAAAATTTTAATTTGATGTATTTTTTCTTCTTCATATGATATTTCACATCCAAGATAAAAGTATTTATTGATTCTATTATTTTATTATTAACATCTATTTTACTGCTAACTGGAGTTTGTCCACTAAATGGCATTGCTTTAGTTTTATCTATAGCTAATTTCATTCCAAACTCTTCTAGTATAATGTTTTAATTGTATATTGCTCTTTATAAATTGTCTTCCTTATCTGATACTTATTACCTGACCATCTTGCAGATAATATATTTACTTCATTATTATCATTATCAACGTACTTCCATGGAGTCAAGAAACTCGTCATGGGAGGTCCCACTCTTACATGCACAGCTCATCATACCTTGAATTAAATGCATTCCAATCACCAACCACTCTCCATGCAAAAAATTTGCACCTCACACCCACTGTATACAACTTTCAGGAATGGCCTCTTGTTCTCCCATCTCCAGATATTATTTAAAAAATCTCAATACATAATTACCCCTTACCAACTTATCCATCTCGATCTTGTCTCCCATGTTCCTTCTATCCTCTAGGTACTGTAATTTGCATTCTCTCAATCTGTCCTCACATTCCAGAAACCAACTTAGTCAATCATCTCTGAACCCTCTCCAACATCTCATCATCCTTTTGAAAACCTGGCAACTAAATCTGTGCACTGTAATCCATATGGTGCCTGATCCAAGTCTTGTACAGTGGAATCAAAACATCCTTACTTCTACACATCAGTGTTCTCCTAATCCACTGTGTTGTCCTTACAATTTTAGCAAAATGTCCATGAATTTTCAAGTTCTTATCCTCCATCACCCCCAGATTTTCATCTTCTCCACCTCCTCTAAAATATTCCCACCAAATTCTCTACTGTGCATCCCATCTTTGCTTCCTAAATTTTTAAACCTTACACTTTGCAACATTAAACTGATATCCCCCACACACTTACCTATTTAGAAAGTCTATTTAGGTTCTCTTGCAAAACTATTTCTCATAACTCTCCCCAACTTTGCATAATCTGCAACTGTATATCATCATCATTTAAGCCCTTTGCCATGTCATTTACATAAAAATTAAACCACAATTGCTCCAAAACAGACTCCTGTAGCACACCACTAGCGACTTTCCACTTCAGGCAGCTAATCCAACGTACTATTCTGCTATCCAATTTAATTACTAGTTTGTCCTGTGGCAATCAATTGAAAGCCTTTTCAGAATCTAAATATACTAATTTATATGCATCCCCCCTTGTCCATTGTATTCATCACCTTGTCATTGTATTGCTGTCCACCCAATTCTGAATCCTGATCCTCATCTCCATGCAAACTAGCTTCTCCGACACCTTGATCACAACTCCAGACAAGCAGATTGGCCTATAATTTGAAGCCTCACAGTCTTATCACCCCCCCCCCTTTTTTTTTTTAAATCTCAATTCATCATATTCTTACCCCATTCCCATTGCTCTTAAGTTCTGAATTATTTTACAATCACAATGATGGAATACTTTAACTTGCTCATTAAACACTTTTTAATGAGCAGGATTTCTTTTAGTGGCATCTGCCAATTGCTACTCATACTGCACTTTTGCTATCCTTACTAAGTGAATCACCTTCTTTGCTTGCTCTTTGTACTCATATAACTGATTATCTCCACTCATCATCTGCCCTCTCCACATTGCCCTTTTTTTCCAGATTTCACACTTCACCTATTCAGTCATCTATTTTACACCTACCTTATTTAATCTCTTGACCTTTGGAATACACTAAGCAGCATTGATTTCCTTCCGATGCAGTTTCTCATTCCATGATATCGCTGCAAACCTCGTGTGCCATAATCACCCATTACAGTTCCACATTAACCCTTTCTCACAAAAGTCCTGATATGGCTGGCTACCACCCAAATGATAGCACCATATCACTTCGTGGTCCCTTTTACAAACTGGAGGAAGATGTGACACTCCATTTACAACATCTTCTGGTGAAATAATCAAATCCAAGACACTCAATCTGCATGTGGCCTCTGTTATATACTGCTTAAGGTAGTTATCCCTTAAAAACTCAAGAAATTCATTCTCTTTTGTTCCTGATACTCTCTTTATATTCCAGTCTATATTACTATAATTGAAGTTGCCCATAATGTTTGATATCTGCAACTAGTTTTATTTAGAATGAATGTTAGAGGAATCAGTGCTAGGATGAATAATAAAGGTGATAGTAAGTCACCTTGAAAAATTCCTTTCTTGATATTCACACAATCCAGATTATCTCCATTGATTATTAACCGAGTTTGCCAAGTAGACATGACAGCTGTTAGTAATTTTCTGATGTTTTTGCTCATTCTGAAAATTTCTAAACATTTTATAATGCACCTATGCAGGAAAAAATCAAATTCTTTCTGGTAATCAACCCATGCCATATAAGTTTGCTTTTCGTATTTTTCAAATTCGTTTTGTCAATTAACGATTGGTGTTTTGTTCCTCTGGATTTTCTGCAACATCCCCTTTTGTTCAATAGGCAGAAGTTGGTGCTGTGATAAATATTAACTAATTGAAGTTGCTAGAAGTCCAACTTTTAAGAGTAACTTAAAAGTTGTTGGCAGGCGAGTTATATGGTTGTAATTACTTGGAACAGCTATTCTTTCTTAATCTTTCAAAATCAGAACCGTATAAGTATTTGAGTCAAAATCAATGCAGTTCATCTTTGCCTGGTGCACTCCAGTTGTTTTCGTTTTCTTTGCTTGCCTCTGGATCATTTCTGTGGTTATTTCAAGGTTTTCCGTGTTCAATTGTTTTTCAACATCTTTAATCCAGTTAACATTTTATTATGTTCTTTTGGATTATCCCAGAGCTGCCTCCAGAACTTTGTTTCTTCTGAATTTAGGTGTTTAACAACTTTGTGTTTAGATTTCTCATCAGCATATCGGTAAAACTTATTCTGGTTAATTCTGAACTAAATATTTTGCCTGTATTGATTGAATCTGCTTTCATAGCAGATAACCTTTTTCGCTGTGGTCATACAATTTATTTTAATTCTGATACTTTTTTACCCCCCAAGATTGTATAGCTTTACTAAACTGCTCTGTCCTGCTCAAAGTTTTTATTTTAAACATAATTTCCATTTTCAGGCAAAGGTTGGTCGATTGGTAGAGCCTCTACTACTAATGGCTCAGTTAAGTAAGTTTGAGCGCGGTTAGTAGTTGGAAGGGGAAATCGTTCGATGCTGTTGGCACACTCTCCCTCGATGAGTCTTTGGACTCCCTGGAGGTGTCAAATAATAATAATTTATTAATCTGTTTTATTCTATAACAAGTTCTCTTGTAACTATAGCCCTATACATCAGCTGTTTTGTTTCTCCAAATGTTTTTTTTTTTTTTTTAGTTTCTATTACCAAGTTCATGTTGTTCAATATTGCAGCTCGATCTTGTCTGGCTTTGTTTCTGCATCAGTAGTTGCTTTGTCTGGTGCTCTGCAGTTATATGTTTCAGGGACTTAGAGGAAATGGTGGACACAGTTGAAGTTCAGAGGGCACTGCAAAAATTGGTGAAATAGTTGGATGTTGAAAAACACATAAGTAAAGAATTCTAGTTTTAAGAGAAACTTATGCCATATATTTTAGTCTGAAATTAACAGATCGTCTAGAAAAAGAAAGTTTTTACAAGGTAGAATGCAAGCAATTGATTTATTTAAAATAGAACAACCCACGTGATGTTAAATCGCCAATAGCGTTATGCTTTCACTGAAGAAAAGGTTAATCATGAAATAGTGTAAAATAAATTGCATATACATATATATATATATATATCTACTCTATACCACAAGATGATAAGCTGAAATTGGAAACGGATGTAGGCTAACTTTTTTGTCAAGTTATTTGAAACGTTTTGAAACTCAGGGGCTATCCTGAGTGTCGAGTCATCAGAATTCAAGGCGAACCGGCCTACCAGTCCGGAACACGGGGAGAGCCTCCTAGTGTGTGTGTTAAAGATGCCAAGCTATTTTAAACCTGGTTTTACTGTATATATCATATCATATACTAAACAGATATCAGATATATAATAACATACTAAACAGACATCAGATGTACATTAGTGGTCAAAATTGTGGAAACCTTTTGGAAAAAGTATTTTTGAGGTTTAATGTCTCATAACCACTTTTTGGTGTAATACCATAAAAGTATATATCAGTGGAAAGATAATTTAATCAAGAATGTAATGCAATAACTTTTATGAAGGATTTTTTATTAGAACAGCAGTTATAAAGAAGAAAAGTGAAACACAGAAAAAATGAGATATACAAAATTCTCACAATGTGAGTTAATACTTAGTTGGGTAATCTTTAGCGTTAATTACGGCATTACAACGCCTTCCCATGGAGTGAACCAAGTCTTTTAGTTCTGCAGCTGTTATAATGTGAAACCAAGATTGAATTATTGTTTCTATTAACTGGGTTTTATTGGTGGGATTGCTTCTGACTAACAAGTTTCTTTAGTCGGCTGTATAGATTTTCGATTGGGTTAAGGTCTGGGCTGTTCCCAGGCCATTCCAGCAGTGGAATATGATCATCTTGAAACCACTTTTTGCACACAGCATCAACATGACATGGAGCTGAATCCTGTTGAAATATAAATACTTCATTATCTTGGAAACTCTATATGGAAACAACATACGCGTTAGCTGATTTTTTTTTTTTTTTTTTTTCCTCATTATCTTGGAAAATATCATGTGCAGAAGGCTTCAATTTGGGCTCAAGTATTTAATTTATGTATTTTGGGGCATTTATATTCACATTAATCACGCAAATTCTGCTCACACCTGATGTCATATAATCCCAGATCATAGCACTAAATGAGTGTTTCACGGTAGGTGTAATGTAATCAGGATGCAAATCTCCGATTCTTCTCACGTATTTTATGCCATCACTACTAAACGGAGATTTTGGTCTCATCACTCCAAGTACACTGTCCCATTGTTCTGCTGTCCAGTTAACATGGGTTTTAGCCCAGTTTAATCTTTTCAACCTTTGTTTGAGAGATAAAAATGGCATTTTCCGTGGAATTCTAGTATTTAGACCAAATTCCTGCAGTCTGCACCGAACAGTCCTTGCACTCAATTGCACCATTTCATCTTGTATACACCCAGATGATTTTCTTCTGTCACGTAGGCATAGTCTCTCAATTTCTGATTTCTTCTATCATCACTTGCTGTTGTGCACCTTTTCCTGCCTTTACCAGTCTGGTTTTGTAGTGACTGAGTCTCCTTATACTTCTTCAAAAATTTAGAAATGCCACCTTTGGTCAAGTTTCCACCAATTTTTCTTCTAATTTCTTCATAATTGTAGATAGCCTTGTTCACTTAACAGTACTATTTTACATCGCTTTCTGGGTGACCAGTCAACTCTTGACTATATTTCTTTAATTTTATTACGTTTTACAAGCTCACTAAATGAAAGGACAAAAAAAAAAAAAAAAAAAAAAAAAAAAAAAAAAAAACCAACTTGATAGCAATCACATAATACACTAACAAATGTCCTCCTCTCAGCTCCAGTACATGACATCAATAGCTGAATCCTACTGTGACCTTATTGGCTCATTACCAAAACAAGCAGACACGTGATTGGCTCTCTAAACACTCGTGCTCATTGGCTACATTCAAATAAAGGAAAGCTACTTCATATCAACCTAAGAAAGTTGTGATTCTTTTTAGTTATTTGGCTATAACGTTTCATGGAATACAGATAATTGATCAAGCTTTGTTGATTAAATTATCTTTCCATTGATATATAATTTTATAGTATTACACCAAAACAAAGTGGTGTTATGAGCCATCAAGTCTCAAAAATACACTTTCCAAAAGGTTTCCACAATTTTGGCCACTAGTGTAGCATCTAGTTGGTTTCTTCATAAAATTTCATTATTGGTCGTAATTAGTAATAATAATAAAAACCTTTAATGATGTGTTATTCGAATCAAACTTTCCCATATTTTTGATAAGGATAGGCAGTCATTCCGATTCAAGTTCTGCGAAGTAAGGCCTCAGCACTCTCCTTAAATAGGCGTTCGAATTTGTACTGACATGTATGTAGAAGTCGTGTTTCAGACCGAAGAATGTTGTGGTCTGCCTCTATTCTGTGTTGAGCTAATCCAGACATCAGATTTTATTGTGAAAAATATATGATTGATATTCTTGTATTTTTTTTTCTATTGAACGTCCAGTTTGTCCAAAATGGGAAAGATGGCAGTCACATGGAACTTGGTATACACTTGGAAGAGACATAGGTGAGCATTTATCTCTAGAAGATCGGAAATACGTTGAGTTTATTAATAGGAATATAAGTCGCTACTAAATTATATTTCTTCAGAATTCTTGAAATCAGTTGTGAAATGTCAAAGAGCGCCCGGACACCCTTTGACAGTGAAACACTTGTTCTTTCAAAACGACATGAATTCTCCATAGTTCGAAAAAAGATACCCTATTTAGATTTCCTTTTTAGCATCGAACGAAACTTATTTAATCTTTCCAGTGAAGAAGCTAATAATATCCGCTTAGAAGTTGCATCCATCCTACTTAAATCCATGCTTTCACCATTTAACATATCTCCGTCTGAAAAGAAAGCCTTACGTTTCCTAAGACATAACAGTCTCCTTGTTATCACCAAAGCAGACGAGGGAAAAGCTATAGTAATTATGGATTCCCCAAAGTATAAAAGAAAATTTTCTCTTTTACTACGAGATCGTTCAGCCTACCAGAACGCTATTGGTGATTTAACATCACGCAGCTCGTTCTATTTTAATAAATCAATTGCTTGCATTCTACCTTGTAAAAACTTTTTCTTTTCTTTTTTATGACGATAATCTGTTAATTTCAGACTAAAATATTATTATTATTCCTGATATCTCCAAGGAGTACGAAGACTCATCGCGAGAGGACACCTACAACTGTATATGGCACAAGTTTCTCTTAAAACTAGAATTCTTTACTTATTAATGTGTTTTTCAACATCCAACTATTTCACCAATTTTTGCAGTGCCCTCTGAACTTCAACTATGTCCACCATTTCTTCAAAGTCCCTAGATTCATCAGTTTCTTTGATTACGTTTTACAACAGTAAATTGACAACCATTATCCTTTTCCTTAATAGCAATTTATTTAAATCATCTTGCAGACTATCTACTTTATCGTTTTCAACTATTGTCCTCCCCAGTACTCCTTCGCATCATCCTTTATTAATTAATTGATAGGAATTATCCTCAATTGTTAATTAATTGATAGGAATTATAAATTGTTAATTAATTGATAGGAATTATATCATTCATATTATTAATTGATGTACCATGTTATGCAACTTTAATGATAGAAATGTGCATTATGATAGAAACAATGAGGCAAGGATGTGTGTTTGTCCACTTCAGACTTATTAAGCATGTGCAAGGATGGCTCTATAAATAAGACATTAGACGAATAATGATCTGAAAAACTGGGTCATGCATACTACAAAAGTGAATATACAAAAAAAAAAAAAAGCATGCAGATAACTTGTCTGTACAGGAATGCTAGGAGTATCAGGAATAAAGTGATGTAGTTCGTTGCTCTTGGTGAATATCTTAAGGCCTCGGATTGTAGGCATTGGTGATATCTGGCTATCAGAGGCTGGTACCTTTTGCAGTGAATACCAACTGGTATTGACTGCAAAAGGACATAGGAGAGGAGGAAGTGTGCTACTAATGATATGAGTCCAGATATGGTAGAAAGCTGTGACTACAATACTAGTAACGATTTCTACGTAGCAGTGAGTTTGGGAGGTGGCATCTGATCTGACAACGGAAAGTACATAGTGGAGTGTCATGGAGCAAGTGGAACAGTTGCTGGTGACCAAATAAACAAGTTGGTACCAAACAAGTACTTATCATGGTGACTTTAATTATTCAAACATTGTAGGATAGCGGGGAAATCTCATGAGAACCAACTGAATTTATTGAGCTGTTGTGAAAAATTAAAGCAATATGTCACAGAAGGAACTCAAAAGACCAATTGTGTTAGATCTGATTATAGTGTCAGAAGAGGTTTCAGTTAAAGACGTGACTGTTCATCATGCAGTTGGCAATAATGATCATACTATACTTGGGAAGTGGCTGAGTTTATGGGTGTACCATTCAGAAAAGTTGACATGCTGAACTACAAACCAGGAAATTATGACCAGCTGAGCAATTATTCTAGGTATGAGTTGCTAGATGAGAGAATATTTGCAGTGCATGGGAAGTATGCACTGCCGATATCCTTCCCAAAAAGAAACATATAATTCAATATTAGAACCCATAGAATTCACAGAATACATACGGTTGGAGGGAAACGGATGTGCAGTCATATTAAGGAAGAGAATCTCAAGAAAAAATGATGAAGGAATACCATGTTCCTAATAAGGATATCAGTTATGAAAATTAAAAGGAACAGGCTAGAAGAGTTACAAATATTGTACACAAGGAAAGATAAGTCTGAGTATGAAAAAATAAAAATTGGCTCTGCAAATTAAAAATGAACCCAAAGAATACTATTCATATACCAAAGATAAGAGAAATAATGAATATGGATGGTGAGCAGGGGGAAGATGCAGAAGCCCTGGCATATGCAACATTGAACTCACTGCTATCCTTTCAATGGATGAAGAAACTGAGGTACTACAGCTGTTATACAAACTGATTAAGAATTCAGCAGTAGGGCTGATGGGATATTAGCATAGATGCTAAGAGGGTGTTCAACTGAACTTTGAGCAGAAAATATTCTGCAGGAAGGGAGAGAATGTATGATAATCCCATTATGCAAGGTGGTATAAAAACTGATTTTTCTATCAGTAATAGAATGGTGGTGAAAATTTTAGAATAGTTGGTAAGAATTTACATAGAGAAATGGGTTGATACCGAATATATAACTTGCAACGAACAGCATAAGTTTACTAAATGATGATCATGTTTGAACAACTTGCTCGCATTCTATAAAGTTACTGTTAAGTTATATAAAGTTAATGGATAAACACTATGGAAAATTATAAGACTATTACACTTTAAAACAAAGAACTTTTACTAATTATATGAAGAGGCAAAGGCTTCAATTCGGCGACATATAAACTTATTTAAGTTAAGGTTATTTAACTTATTTAATTTAAGTTAAGGTCCCTTAACTTAAATAAGTTTATATGTCGCCGAATTGAAGCCTTTGGCTCTTCATATAATTAGTAATTTATTAGGACGCCTTCTTGGCAATTCTCATAGTAGGGTATATGTAAGTTCTGTTTGCTACAAACTTGGTATTTCTAGGTCTACCTACTCACTGATGAGACCTCAATAAAGATTGAAACCGGTCTGGATAGTGACCTTCTCTCACTTATAATGTAGAACAGTATTACAGCTCCTAGGAGCTGGGTTTCACATTATGGGGAAATATCAAGAATAGTGATTGAAGCTTGCTCCACCCTCACCATAAGTTGCCTCAGTGTTGCACTCCCTAAAGGGTCAGTTGTAACACTATCCAGGTATCTGCTTACGCTCGGACTCGCCTAACTTTATATATTTACTATATTCGGCATGAAACTCTTTGAGTTTCTTATTCGGCTATGAAACAATATGGGATGTAATATCCCTTAACTTAAATAAAGAACTTTTATTATTAAAAGACCAGAAGATAAATGATAAAATATACAAAGAGCCAACAAGTTTCGCTAGCCACTGTCTAGCATTTTCAAGGCTGAACTGGTGTGAAAACAAATGTATTAAGTTACAATTAAAACATACACTTTAGTAACTGTTAGGCCGTTACATTTGATCATTCTGTTTGAAGGTCTGCACATTGTGGTGACAGGGGGGCTACCCATGGCTAGACCTTCTGATTGTTTGTATACAGTGTTGTTAAATTTGAAGAAATTTGATTTCAGGCAATGATGAAACAACTGTGTGATATCCAACTGTCCATTTACAAGAAACCCACAGATACAGGTAGATATCTACATTATTCGTCCAACCATCATAGATCACAAAAACACAGCATCATTCACATGCTCCGTAATAGAGCCTTAAGGTCTATTTCAAAAGTAGCAGATGTACAGAGAGAACTGTCACTAATAGCTAACACTCTATCTCTTAATGAATACCCTTCTAACATTTTAAACAAATGGCTATTTAAAGACAAACACCAACAACGTGTTACGATGCCCCAATATGTGTCCACAGCTGTCATTCCATGTTTCCACAAAATTGGCGAGAATGTTAAAAGCTCATAACATTAGAGTGGTTTTTAAACCAATTACCATGATCAGACAAATCTTAAGATCATCCAAAGACGAAGTACCTTTCTTCAAATGTCCTGGAGTATATGAAATTCCATGCACGTGTGGTCTTTCTTACATTGGTCAGACTTCTAGAAGTTTTGAAATAAGACAGAAGGAACATGTGGGGATGTCAATCATAATAGAATCATCACATCTGGTTTAGCTCATCATTTCTCAACATCAAATCACGTTATAGATTGAAAAAAACAGACCTTGATTCTTGTTTAGGTTTTCAGTTTTACGGGCGACTGTAGCTGCTTCCTTGAAGGTTCTTGAATAGTAGTTATCTTCTATATAGGGCATAAGGCTCTTATCCCACTCAGTGTGATGGTTAGTAGAGGCAAAGTGGCAAGAAAGGCCTGAAATGTCTTGTCTGTTGTTTCTGACATATCCTATGTGTTCTTTCTTTCTCGTTTCAAAGCTTCTAGAGCTCTGACCTACATAACTAATACCACATGAGCAAGGTGTATTATATACTCCAGAGTACTTGTAGAATGGATGAGGATCTTTCAGTGATCTTAAAAATTTCCGAATAGTGTTGATACCCTGATATTATGTGGTTTTAGAAGGTAGCTAATTTTTTGGAAATGCTGCTGACAAATGGAATAGTAATAGTACTGATGTACTGGACGTCATCACGTTGTCTATGTAGTATATCAGTCAATAGAATCTTGTTTTAGAGTCTTTTTTGGATAACCATTTAAAGATAGTTCTCTGGATATTGTAGTTAATTCCATTTGTAGGTCAATCTTATCTGTTGTGTACTGTATAGCTCTTTTTTTGAGCATATGGATAATGCTGTTTCTGAGCTATATGATGAGACGAGTTGAAATGGAGGTAACGTCCAGTATTTGTAGGTTTTCTATAAACAGATAGGTTGATACTATTATTGGTTTGTTTCTTTATTAGGATGTCAAGGAATTGCAGTTTTCCATCTTTTTCAATTTCTAATGTGAATTTGATGGTATGGTGGAAACTATTGATTTGGTTTAGGTAATCCATTAGTTCTTCTTTCGTATGATCCCAAATGAGAAAGATATCATCCATATATCTATACCAAATTTTCGGTTTTGGAAAAGTGTAATAGTCTTACAAATAATAGTCAAGAAAAAATTCAACACTATGGAAGATTGTTGCATAAATTAGAGGTATAGGATTGGATTATAAAATATTAGCAGGAACAAAAGAATGGCTGACTGATGGATATTAAAATGTTGTACAGTATATATGGGGATGTGAGTCTGCAAGATTTAGGGTAACCAGTAGTGTATCACAAGGATGATGCAAAGGTAACCAAGGTAGTCAGGAATGTGGCAGATATGCATTACATACAGAATAATCTAAATAGGCTGGAATTGTGGTCATGTGAAAATGGCTGTCAGTTCAATATTAGAAAATGTAAAGTTATGCACTTTAGTGTGATAAGTGCCCACTGTTTCTTATACTGGTGTGATTATGCTAGAATAAACAGAATAGTAGCAGTCTTGGAGTTTTAGTGGACAGGATGTTGAAGTTCATGGCAATATAGCAAATATTGAAAATACAACTCAGAGAGCGTAGGTGCATTGATGAAATAAATCTTGACATTTAAATATAAGGAAGTCATTTTGTCTCTTTACAAGGACTTGCTATGGCCTCACTTGCACTATTTTGTGAAGCGCTAATACACTGGAGAGTGCTAAACGTGATATTTGAATTTTACAATACAGAATATGAAAGCAGACTGAAAAAATATTTATGGACTAAAGACCTTAGCAAGCAGGTGTGATATGATTAAGACTTCAAAATTTCTAACAGTGTTAAATAGTATACCAGTAGATGAAATTCATTTGTGAAGATTGGGAAGAGGATGACCATAGAAATTGAAAATGATGTGCTGGTATTTAATAAAAAAAAAGAAGTTACTTTAAAACAATAATTAACTAGCTAAATATACACCCTTGACCAAAACCTTAGGACGAACTCTATTTCTGAAGATTACAACAGAAAATTCAGACGAATAAGTTGTAGCAAACATTCAAATTTCTAATTGCTTGCAAAGGGGTTAAGTGGTAGCACTCAATAAGATAAAAGACAAAAGACTACGCTAAACAAATTGTTTTAAAGGAAGCTCTTTTTGTGGAGGAATAAAGTTGCAAACGTGGATGACGTGTAATATCTCAAAGACATTATCTAGATTTCACGCACTGAAAAAGTATTGGAAAGTTTGAAAAACGCAGAATTACTAATTACCACGCAGCATGATGACAGATTTTTGGTTATAAATGCAAAATGTAATTGGTGCACCATTGCAGGTCGGTACCAGGGCTTGAATGGAGCCAACCTTCAAGATTACAACATGTAATGGTGCATCAATACGTTTTGCATTTATAACCAAAAATCTGTCTTCTTGCTCCATGGTAATTAGTAATTCTGCTGGGTTTTTTTCAGACTTTCCAATAATTAAAGGACGCATCGATCTACAAGCGCTGTTAAAAAGGACAACAACGTGAACGATGTTGCAACGAGGTTCTTTACCTTCATGTTCGGCGGTTCTGTGGTGCTGTAGCCGAAGAATTCATTTTTATGGATGACAGTTCCATACCACATCGTACACGAGCAGTGGAGATAACTTCAGGAGACCGAGGATAAACGAATGCAGTGGCTAGCACGCTCTCCAGATATCAACCCCATAGAAAACGCGCAGGGCACAAAAGAGAGATGCATTCCTGATCAAAATTCCACTTCAGAAAACATTCTTATCCTTGTTGTGAAGGAAGAGTGGGTCAGTTTATCTCAAGAATCTCCTGAATCACTTGCTCCTAAGCATGGTACAACTTAAGCTATTCATCAACGGTTCCCGAGTCAGTCGATCGCTGACACGGGCATGGTTCTCTCACGAACACTCGAGTTTTTGTCCGTAAACTCAATGAATCGAATGCACCCTATTTTATACAATGACATTGTGCGTGTGTGTGTGTGTGTGTGTGTGTGTGTGTGTGTGTGTGTGTGTGTGTGTGTGTGTGTGTGTGTGTGTGTGTGTGTGTGTGTGTGTGTGTGTGTGTGTGTGTGTGTGTGTGTCCTTCGTCGATATAAAGTTTAATATCACCATCATCATTAAATTCCTGATGTGTACATTCAGGTGTATAAAGGATAGTATAGGGCAGTGGTGGCGAACCTTTTTATGTGCGCGTGCCAAATATTTACCAATCGGGTCACGTGCCAGGCAGTTTTTTATAGAGGAAACATTAATAGAAAATTAATCTAACTTTATTTATTTATTTATAAATTTACAATATATAGATTTATTTATATTGTAAATTTATAAATAAATAAATAAAGTTAGTTTAATTTTCTATTAATTTTTCCCCTGTTACAATATATAGATTTATTTTATAGAGAGCCTGTGTAGCTCAGTGAATTTGGCATTTGCATACCACGGCGCTTGACCATACGAAGGAAGACTTTGTTTCGAATCTAGTCGGCGACTAGAAAAAATTTTTCTAAACTTTTTTTCGACCGGTTCCCGAGTTAGTCGATCTCTGGCACGGGCAAGCGGGTTTTTTTCTCCCGGAAACTCGGGTTTTTCATCCTGTAAACTCAAGAAAATCGACTAGAACCCACATTATTTCAGGCATTAAATATATTGTGTTAGAGTTAGGGAGCACGAAATGGTGGCACTTATTGAGCGATCTCTCTTCACTGCATGCCGCTTAATTAGTGATAGCTTTGGGCCAGCTGTCTCTGATCGGCTGCCAGTGGAGATTGAACTGCCCACTCAGTCTCCAAAAGTTAGATAGGGCTAAACAGCCTTGCCTACTCCCTATACGGGAATAAAAATGCGTTAACTGATTTTATTTATTTATTTATATATATATTATAAATAATTATAATTTTATAAACAATTATTTCAAAAAAAAATCAGCTAACTCCTTTTTATCCCTGTTTATTGGCAGTAAGCGAGGCCGTAGCTCAGTGGATGTGGCGTTTGCATACCACAGCATTTAACCGCAAGAAAGAAGACTTCTTGGTTTCGAATCTAGTCAGCGACTAGAAGAAATTTTTCTAAGCCTTTTTCGACCGGTTCCCGAGTTAGTCGATCGCTGGCACGGGCAAGTGGGTTTTTCGTCCCATAAACTCAAGAAAATCGACCGTAGAACCGACATTATTTCAGACATTAAAAAAAAATACGAGTGTTAGGGTCAGGGATCACGAGATGGCGGCATTGTTGAGCCGTCTCTCTTCACTGCATGCCGTTTAATTAGGGACGGCCTTGGGTCAGCTAGCTCTGATTGGGTATACACACACACACACACACACACACACACATATATATGTGTGTGTGTGTGTGTGTGTGTGTGTGTGTATACCCAATGTGAATGGGTGTTGCACCATGATCTGCCTTCATACCTTTATGAATTAAAGGATAAAATACATGATATGTCCAGCAGATATCCTAACACGTTCTTCATGATGACAGGGAATCTTTCCTTGCGCTATGAATCCTGTCTTGAAGGACGAGGTGCATATCTCCTAACGTAATCTACAATCGTTTGAGCTTTATTTTACCAAGATTCCAACCATTGTTGGAATCTTGGTCAAATCATGGACGTACACATCATCATCTGTAAACATATATTTGTTTGTTAATAAATCCGTTTATTACATAACATAAATCATTGTAGTTATTCAGTACTGTTTTTCTTGGGAAATATTATAGAAAACATTCACGAGGAATGCTGTGATATCCATATGATTCAGTATATATATATAGTTTTATGAAAAAAAATTGAATGACTAGAACCGAGATTTAATTAAAAAGGTTTTAATATAAACACACTACTAGTTTCGGCCTGTAGCAGCCTTCTTCAGGTGACATTATAAAAGAAAAAACACTAAACATTGAGGGTTAAAAAACTATGAACATCATAGACAGTCTTTATACATAATTAGCATTAAAACGTTGTAGTTGTATTTGAAGCTGTTCTTTCATTTGTTGCATTGTTGGGAGAGTGCGTGCTTGCTGCATCACGTGAACGCCAGTACATGATTACAGCTGAATGACTATCTGGGAGGTTGTAGCTTAAGTTGTTATTTAGATGAACAGGATTGAAGATGATTTCTCTCGATTCCACAATTTTTCTCTCTATTTCGTCACTGCAACGGAAGATGTTTGTAGATTTTTCTCAGCAGACTTTGTGACTTTGGTTATCATCATTAGGATTAGCCGAGAAGAGGATATGACTTGATAATGCACTTGCTCGCTGTCTCTTGTAAGTAATGTCTCTCATGTGTTCTTCCATACGCATTTCGACAGATTTGTCTGTCTGCCCGAAATAAGGAATATCGCAGTCACATAATATTTTATATACGCCAGGGTATTTGAGTTGATGATGACAATGTTTTGGGTGGCTAATTAAGGAACGGATCTTTGGAAGTGGAGTGAACAAGGTTCTGATATTGTATTTTTTTTAGAACTTTTGCTAATTTATGTGAAACAGTACTTATGTAAGGAATAGATATATTGCTTTTGAATCTATTTGTTTCTTCTGAGTGATGTCTGGGAGGATTAAGAAGGAATTTGTTAATGATTTTCTTGGAATATCCATTAACTTCGAAAGAAGTTTTCAGATGGTTTATTTCTGTAAGCAGTTCATTTGGATCATCAAGAAGAGAACGGGCTCTATGTCCCAAGGTTGAAATTATTCCAAGCTTATGAGGAGGGAAATGATGGGATTGACTGTGCAGATATCTGTTGGTATGTGTGGGTTTTCTATATATCGATATTTTTAGTTTACCAGCAGAAGAGCGAGTCAGTTTGACATCAAGAAATAAATTTCTGCTTACAGAAATAAACCATCTGAAAACTTCTTTCGAAGTTAATGGATATTCCAAGAAAATCATTAACAAATTCCTTCTTAATCCTCCCAGACATCACTCAGAAGAAACAAATAGATTCAAAAGCAATATATCTATTCCTTACATAAGTACTGTTTCACATAAATTAGCAAAAGTTCTAAAAAAATACAATATCAGAACCTTGTTCACTCCACTTCCAAAGATCGGTTCCTTAATTAGCCACCCAAAACCTTGTCATCATCAACTCAAATACCCTGGCGTATATAAAATATTATGTGACTGCGATATTCCTTATTTTGGGGCAGACAGACAAATCTGTCGAAATGCGTATGGAAGAACACATGAGAGACATTACTTACAAGAGACAGCGAGCAAGTGCATTATCAAGTCATATCCTCTTCTCGGCTAATCCTAATGATGATAACCAAAGCCACAAAGTCTGCTGGGAAAAATCTACAAACATCTTCCGTTGCAGTGACGAAATAGAGAGAAAAATTGTGGAATCGAGAGAAATCATCTTCAATCCTGCTCATCTAAATAACAACTTAAGCTACAACCTCCCGGATAGTCATTCAGCTGTAATCATGTACTGGCGTTCACGTGATGCAGCAAGCACGCACTCTCCCAACAATGCAACAAATGAAAGAACAGCTTCAAATACAACTACAACGTTTTAATGCTAATTATGTATAAAAACTGTCTATGATGTTCATAGTTTTTTAACCCTCAATGTTTAGTGTTTTTTCTTTTATAATGTCACCTGAAAAAGGCTGCTACAGGCCGAAACTAGTAGTGTGTTTATATTAAAACCTTTTTAATTAAATCTCGGTTCTAGTCATTCAATTTTTTTTCATAAAAGTATGTATGTTAACCGAGTCAATGATCATTCTGTCATATATATATATATATATATATATATATATATATATAGGTACCTAGGACATAGGTACCTTGTCTTTCAAGACAGGTTTCATAGCGCAAGCAAAGATTCCCTGTCATCTTGAACAACGTGTTGGAATATCTGCTGGACACATCATGTAATTTTATCCTTTATTTCATAAAGGTATGAAGGTGGATCATGGTGCAACACCTATTCCTTCAATATACCCCAAAGTAACCTCGAAATGAGCCTCCCTGCTAATTTCTTTTGGGCTAAGGTTTAATTTACTGTCCTTCGGTTTCTCATAATTTAATAAGAGCTAAGTCACCTTCTTACTCATTTTGCAGAATAAAAGGCAATGTAGTGGATCGTTTTGAAAATTCGGTACTGTATGATTTTTGGTTTAGGTATAAATTTAATCACCTATCCAGGACCATTATCCTGCTTATTTCAGACATGAAGTGGCTTATAATCCATGTCTTAACTCTAATTTAAAATTATCCATCATATAGCCCACTTACAGAACTAATACCATTATACTATAGGTTAATTTCGCGGTTAAATTTACATTTTAAAAAGAATTTAAAAACGTAAGATTGTTTTGAAAGAATCTTGGTTGGTTTTAAGATGCATAGCTATTGAACATGAGTCTTGCTGCAATAGTATAGATAAGGAATAGGTGAATGAATTACTCCATTGTTGATAATGAATTAGAGTAAATTTAACGTAAAAAAAGATAATATAAAATAATTGAGAGAAGCAGCGATGCCAGAAAGAAAACGTGACTATGTCCAAACAGCATTTAAGAGTGAGTTAAGATGGAATGTAATTGTATATGGCTCTCAACAGAGAGAGAGAGAGAGAGAGAGAGAGAGTGAAGGAACAAGGATTAATTTATGAAAGTTTTACTATGGGAAAAAATAAACCTGTTAGTGAACGTGGAAAAACTATTGAAGCTCATTCTCCTTTGTTCCCTCAAAGACTTGAATAGATCCGTTTTAACCTTTTTTTTGGATTTTTAATTTAGAAATAAATGAAATAAATTCCCTAACTGAATCTCTTCTTTTTAATTCCTAAAAAGGGAATTAATATAAAAATGGTTCTTTTATTCTAAACGTTTGTGAATCGGAAAGTAGCAAGTTTGCACATGGTTTCATTATCACTGTGAGTGCTTTCATTTCCATCTAAATGGTAGGTGAAATAATAATTAATAATATGATTATTATTAAGAGAGATCTCCAGGGATTCAGGCACTCATTGAATGAGATCACATACTATACACACCAGCTATCATGCTTATTCTTGAATTCATTCACACTGCTTGCACTCACAACATTCAATGGCAATCCATTCTAATCACACACCACCCTATAAGAAAATAAAATCTAGTCGTCACCCCTTCTTAGCGGCATTTATTCTCAGCTTCCAAGGATGCCCTATTGTCCTTTCCCCTCCCTCCATAAGCTGAAAAATTCCATCAACTGAAAGCCTGTCTAATTCTTACAGAAATTTGTACCTCTCAATCATATTACCCCTTTCTCCTGTTTGTTTGTGTCTGCAGTTTACAAATTCTCAATCTGTCTTCGTAATCAGTATTCCACAATTCTAATATCATTTTAACACTCTCCTTTGCACTGTATCTACTATCAGAATCACCTGTGCGCAATATTCCAAGTGAAGTCTTATCAAGGTCTTTTAAAGAGGCAAAATGATATCCTTATATTTACATGTGATTTTCTAACACTCCAAGATCCCTAGCCTCAACAGTTTCTGCTAGCATAATCCACCAATATAATACGACATTGGATATCTCACGCCGAAGTGCATGACTTCACATTTATAAAATGTGAAGTCATGCACTTCACAGTAGTATAAAAGGGTAGTATAAAAGAAATGAGTCAGTGTACTAGCTGTGAAATGTACGCTTTGCGGTCAGAGTGTGGTTAGATGATAATAAAGGATTGAATGTGTGTAGAAAATGTAGTGAGAATGAGGAATTGAAGTGTATTTCGGATCCTGAGTGTGATATTTTTGTCAACCTTCAGAATGAAGGAAATATGGATATGACAAGAAACGGCAAGGTTGTACATGAAAATTGTGAGAGTGTGAATGTAGAAAGTGTGAATGATAGTATAAATGGTTTCTCAGAGAATAAAAATGATGAGATAGATGCATTGAGTGAGATCGCGTTGTTGAATAGTGCGATAGAAAGAGCAAAACAGCAGCTAGAGTGCATGAACAAAAGTAGACTGAATGAACCAACCAATAATAAAAGGTATGACAGGAAAATTAGACGTATGAATGTGAACATGAACAAAATGAAGGATAGAGTGCTGTATGGAGACTCGTTAGTACGAGGTGTGTTAGTAGAGGATTTGACAAAATCGTACCAACCTGGTGCGACCATAAAGGACGCAACTGAGTCTATTAGAGAGCAAAAGGAAAGGGTGAAAGAAATGATTGCTGTGGCAGGCACGAATGATTTGAAAGGAGATAAAATGGAAATGATAGAAGACCTGAATGAATTGTTTGAGGTAGCAAAAGAAAAGAGTGAGAGAGTTAGAATGATTAGTCTTTTGCCACGGTATGACAGTGAAATGTTTAAAAGGAGGGCCATAATTGCGAATGACTTTATGCGTGGGTTATGTATGACGAGTGGTGTGGAATTTGTGGATGTGTGAAGTGAGTTTGATGGGCGAAAGGATCTATATAAGATGGATGGCTTGCATTTGAATGGTTAGGGTGTAAGAAGACTTGAGAAAGTGTTGCTGAATGTAGTGGATGTGCAAATTCAGGGAAACTAGATTTGTTAAGGGGGGGAAGTAGATATACAGTCCTTATGGAGGCGGTTGAATCTAAGAATGAATATAATATGCCAGAGCAAATAAGGACAACAAATCTGAGTGGGATAGTTAATATAAGGCATCAAGGTAGGGTTGGGGATAATGGGGGTCTTAAATTCATAAACACTAATACTAGGAGTATTAGGAACAAGAAGGAAGAGTTTTTGGCCATGGTTGGCACTTCCAGACCGGTTATAGGTATTAGTGAAACATGGCTGACTGTAGATGATATAACTGGTGGGAATGACATGTGATGGGTATAGTGTGTTCAGGAATGACAGAGAGAATAAA
This sequence comes from Typopeltis vanoorti, assembly GCF_054136105.1. Classification (NCBI taxonomy): domain Eukaryota; kingdom Metazoa; phylum Arthropoda; class Arachnida; order Uropygi; family Thelyphonidae; genus Typopeltis; species Typopeltis vanoorti. The sequence goes on from NC_143549.1 coordinate 122,537,676, forward strand.
ATGGGGGGAGGAGTATTGTTGATGATAGCTGATGAGCTCCATCAAGGAAAATAGAAGTTGAATTGCAGGATAGAGAAAAGAGCACATTTGAGGCTATTTGGTGTGAGATTGTGGCTAGCAGAACTAAATATACAATTGGGTGCTGCTATAGACCAGGTGATGGAAAAGATGGTGGTGACAGTATGCACAAGCAAATAGAAGAAATGGGTGGAAGGAGGGTGATTATTATGGGAGATTTCAACTATGGTCGCATTGATTGGAGTGAGGAGAGGACACACGGGAGGAAGGAACTGGATTTTATGCGGTTATTAAGGGATAACTATCTGCGACAGCATGTAATGGAAAATACTAGGGGTCAGAGAGTGCTTGACCTAGTAAATACATCTGAGGATTTGGCTGTAACAAATATGAACACATTGCCACTAGTCGGTGAGAGTGATCATAGGGTCTTAACTTGGGAGGTGGCTAAAGGTGTAGAATTTTCAATTAAGACAGGGTACATGTGGAATTATCGGGCTGGAAAGTATGACAAGTTTAGGAGTTTGATTGGTTCAGTGCCATGGCATGTACAACTGCAAGGACTAGAAGTTGATAGTGCATGGGAGGTAGTTAAGAAGTGCTTGCATGAAGCAATGGCTGACTGTATACCTAGAGTCCGAATAATAAATCAAGTAGGGGTTAAATGGATGAATAATACCATTAAGCTTGAGCTGCAAAAGAAGAAACAACTATGGAGGGAATTTAAGGAGAAGGGTGACCGGCAGGCACATGAACGGTATAAAGCGCAGGCCAGAAGGTTAACGAGTATGGTAAGAAAAGCAAAAAAGGATTACGAAAGAACATTGGCCATGCAGGCTAAAGAGAATCCTAAACAGTTTTTTAGATATGTAGCAAGTAAAAGGAAAAATATACATGGCAGATTGATTTTAAAGAATGCCGATGGTGGGGAGGTAACTGAATCAGTTGAGATAGTTGAGTTACTGAGTGAGCACTTTGCAAGAGTATATCATCCAGGTGGTGACATTGCAGAAACGAATAAACCAGTAGATTATACGGGAATTGTGGTTAATGAAGTGGAGGTGAGTAGTTTATTGCATAACCTCAATGTCAATACATCTGTGGGATTGGATGGTATACCAGCTCGTGTTGTACGAGAAGCAGCTAAAGAACTGTCAGTACCCTTGGCCATTTTGTTTAATTTGAGTCTCGGGTCTGGGTTAGTCCCGAGCGGGTGGAAAGAGGGGAAAATAGTTCCACTGCATAAAGGTGGTTCCAAGACTGCTGTTGTAAATTACCGACCGATTAGCATATCAGGAATCATTGTCAAGGTCTTAGAGAAATTAGTCAAGAAAAGAATACAGGATTGGATAGATGAAAATGGGATATTGTATGGGGGACAACATGGTTTTGTGAAGGGTAGAACATGCCTCAGTAACTTGCTCACGTTTTATAACACAGTGACGGCTGAACTGGATAGGGGTAATGGGTTTACAGTGATACTACTGGACCTTGCCAAGGCATTTGATAGGATACCACATGGAACCCTAATCAGTAAACTGGAGCAGATGGGGATAGATATAGGGTTGGTGAGATGGATAGGAGGGTGGTTGAAGGAGAGATATCAAAGAGTGGTTTATTCAGGAGGGGAGTCTAAAAGACGTCTAGTGACTAGTGGAGTGCCACAGGGCTCTGTTTTTGGACCACTGCTTTTCAATTTTTTCATCAGTGATATCGGAAAGGATCTGAGAGGAAGTGTTCACTTGTTTGCTGATGATGCAAAGTTGGGTAGAGCAATTGTGAGTGCACAGGATGTCAAAATTTTACAGGATGATTTGGATAGTTTGGAGGACTGGGCTAGGAAAAATGGATGTCAATTTAATGTGGCAAAGTGTAAGGTTATGCACTTTGGGGTGAAAAGAATAGCAGCAGTATATCGCATTGGTGGAACCATACTCCAGGAGATTGATGAGGCCAGGGATTTGGGAGTGTTGGTGGATAGGGAGTTGAAGTTTAGGGGGCACATTGCAAAAGTAACTAAAACAGCTCACCAAATCACTTGGCTTCTGAAAAATACTTTAACATGCAGAGACGAACAAGTTGTTGTTCCTCTGTATCGAGCCTTAATAAGACCCCATCTGGACTTCTGTGCCCAGTTATGGGCAATAGGGTTTCTTCGTGATGGGGAGGAAGTGGAGAGGGTCCAGAGACGAGTGACCAAGATGATAGTAGGTCTGTGGAATGAACCTTATGAGAATAGGTTGAAGATTTGTGGGTTGCAGAAACTGGACGATAGGCGAAGGAGGGGTGATATGATTGAGACATTCAAATTACTGAAGGGTTTTTATAAGATTGATCCAGAAGATATTTTTGAAAATATGACTGGTGGTGGGAGGACTAGGGGCTATGCATGGAAGCTGGGAAAGAGCGTGGTTGACAAGGGTGTTAGAGCTAGGTTCTTTACTTGGAGAGTAGTAAATGAGTGGAATAAGCTTCCAGTCTGTTGTGGGTGCTACGACCGTGAATGAGTTCAAGGCAAGGTATGATAGATACTGTGTGAATGTTGAATAGTTGTTCTTGACATGATGTTAGGGCCTCCCTCGATGAGTCTATCGACTCCTTGGAGTTTCCCGGAACAACAACAACAATAATAATAATAATAATAATTTACTGACATCCATTTTCCCATTCCCACAATTCTAACCTATTCAAATCATTTTCGAAATACTGCACATCAGCAGTATTTCTGATTGCCCTACCTATCTTTGCATCATCAACAAATAGCTGCATGTCACTTGTCAAATCCTTTCCAATATCATTAATGTACAGATTGAATAACAGTGGACCAAGCACTGATCCTTGTGGTACACCAATGGTTACCTTAAATCTTGCACACCCACATACCCCGCAGACCACTTTTTGATATCTGTTAGTCAGCCATCCTCTTATCCACGCTAATATTCTATATCCCAAACCCATTTTCTCCAATTTATGCAACAGTCTACCATTCTGTATTCTGTCAGAAACCTTAGCAAAATCAGAATATATGATAGGAAACTGCTGCCATCTTGTTTTCTCAGTTCTAGTAGATATTATTACTTGAGTTAGTTATGACGCCAGTGTATTATATTATGACTTTTAATTGTGCCCGTTTTGGAGATGAAACCCGCGTTTATTGGCGCCAAACACTGCCAGCCTACGAAACTGGCTAACTTACCTTCATTCGGTAAGCCATTAGAATTTATTCCTTTGTAGATAGATTTCTAACCCAGATTTATGATTTTTCTGAGTTTCCAAGATAAAATTTTTGCTAATTTCCTTTGAAATGAAAACCCCTCACTAAAGATCAACCGACACGGGCGCCAACTAACAGAAGGTCCAGAACCCCATTTTCGATGTGTGGAATGGAAGAATGAAACTTGTATTACTTCAGCTATTCTCCGATGGAGTATCATGAGCAGGGCCGGATTAAGACCCATAGAGACCCTTAGCACTTAAAAGATTTTGGTGCCCCATATATATGTAATTCAAAATATAAACTATAATAAACCATAAAATACATTTTTATTTTTCAAAATGAAACCAAACTTTTAGTAAGATGAAAAATAATGTTTATTTTTCTATACTTCAACTTTATTTAGATTTGAAAAGTTTTTTTTCTACTTTTTTTAATTGCAAAGTCTTTGATGAGATCCTTAAAATTAATCTTACGTAACACATATGCTTCTACACTTAGTACAGATAAGGCATTCAACCTGCCTTGTTTCATAGTTGTGCTGATGGGATTTTTAATATACTTCAACTGAGAAAAGGAACACTCAGCTCAGCAATTTGTGACCATTAATGTTAAAATTATACGAAAGGCAATGTCTACATTTGGAAAGGCACACTCAATATTGTCTTCTACAATTATTTTATAAAGTTCAGCATGACTGAATCTTGTTTTTACATTTTTTGTTGCACTGAACTTATGGTGCACATATGAGTGAAACTACTGAAGCTCAGCTGAGAAATTAGTGTTCAAGTCCTCTGGGTAAGCATCAATCAACTTTTGACAACACTGAGAATACCTTTCAATTTCAGTAGATGATGAAGTCACTGAAGTAGTATTATATGGCACATCACTTAGAAAAGGAAATCTATCTGATATTTCTTTGTATATCTCTCCTCGTCTTCTCATCTCAGTTTCAAGTTTGTCAACAATTGTGTAAAAGGTGGTGATACGAAATTTATCTCTGGCATTCAGATTTACTTCTGGAGCATCCCCGTCATTAGGTACCATCTTTCTGATACGTTTGCGAGTTTGAGCTGCCTTGTAATCAACATCTGGAAGCACTTCGTTGTAGCTGCTTCATATCTTTCAAATTAATTTCGTGAAATGCACAATTGGTCAGCTAATGATTCATACAGATCTGCACATGTTTTTAAGTTGACATCCTCATTCTATAGAACTTCGCTTACTTTAAGAAAATTTTGCAAAATCTCATCCCAAAAATTCAACATAAAAACGAATTCTAGTTCTTTCATCTCATTTGCAATATCATCTTATCTGCTTCTCTTCTAGTGTCTCCCTTTTGTGACTGGTCTTCGGCTATACAGCCTAACGCTTCTAAAATTTGAAGGAAAGATTTCAAAATTGCTGCTGTTGCCATAGCATGTGCCTCCCATCTGGTATCAGAGAGGGATTTTAAGACATTTTCATTTCCAATACAACCTTTAAGAATTGTCCACCAGCTGGTTGAGGCTGGAAAAAAAAGTATAGAGCAACCGCACTGTAGGGAAGAAATTAGCCGCCTCTTGATAGCAGTCAACAGCACTTTGGCCTACCGAATTTAGTGAATGAGCTGCACAGGGCACATATATAGCAAACTTGTTTGTTTCTAAAATGTTTTGCTTTATCTCGTTATAACACCCAGATATGTTAGCAGTGTTGTCATAAGACTGACCCCTACATTTTGAAAAGTTTAGCTGACAAACTTTACGTTAGTACTGCAACACCAGATTTGCCATTTCCTCACTGGTATGGCTTTTCATTTCCAGAAAGGTTAAAAAGCGTTCAGTAGGCTGTCCATCTTTTTTAAGTACCTAAGTACAACACTTAAGTGGTCAATATGTGACAGATCTGGTGTTGAATATACTGACAAACTAAAATAACCAGAAGATTTTACTTCATCAACAATAAGCACGTGGACCTGTTGAGCCATCAGTTGAATGAGTTCCTCACAGGTAGCTTTGGACAGATAAGAAGGATTTCCTTTGCCGCAATTTTCATATTTCGCAATGTGACCTGCTAAAAATGGATCAAACTGACTTATGAGCTCAAGCAGTCCTAAAAAGTTCCCATTTTGCAATGATCCAAATCTTTCTTTTGTTCCTCGAAAAGCCAAGCCACGTTCAGCTAACGTACGAATAACAGCTATGACATGCCTCAGGACATGTTCTTCCCAGTAATCACACTCTTCCTGAATTTGTTTTTCCAACTGTTGTCCCACACTACACCTTGTCTGCGAGTTAAGTATGTTAGCATAGAGTCTCGGTGAGTAGTGCTTTTTTCATGTTGATCAATTACAATAGTATTTCGCCAGTCACTGAACCCTTCTCTTGTAACAAAATGTGAGACATTTTTAGGAGCAAATAGTTTACAAACAAAACAATAAACTGATCCTGTTGATGGTAAATACAATAACCACTCTCTCTTGTATTCTTCACCATTGGCTTTTGTCCCAACAAAAAGTTTCTGTGAACAGTATCTTACTGGTTTGCCACTACTGAAATGTCGGTAAGACTTGTCAAATGGCCCATTGTGGTGTTGGCAGTCACTGGGTCCACAAGCAGTCCAATAAGTCACGTCATCAGCAGAGAAATCAAGCCACAACCCTGGATCTTTTACTATATTTACTTCATCTTTTGCAGACTGAATCATTTCACCACCATCATCATGGCCCACTAAACTTTCATTTTCAGCAATTATTTCAACCCCAGAATGTTTTGTAAAGCAACTTGCATCAACATTTGCAGTAGAGATATATAGAGAATTTACAGACAAAGCGAGGTCAGTAGTGAAACATGTGCTAGATGAACCTGCTTGTGACACCTTGATGATTCCAACATCATCATATTTTGATTTTGAAGTGATCAAAGTGGTATATGTGTCCACTTCTGATGACGGAGATTGGCTGTGATCAGGAATTGGTATATAATGTTGTGGAACTTGTGTAAAGAAATCAGTTAGCTTTGCAGTCTTGGAATCTAATTCCAAAGTCTCCTCTTGTTTCTTTTTTGATAGTTTTCGCTTTTGTGCACCACTTAACTGAACACGTTTCATCTTGGTTCTTGGGATCCGTTAAATACAGAAATAAAAAAATTATTTTGTTGAATATTAAGTGGCAATTAACACAGTTACATATATCACAGGCAAAATCATACGAACAATTTAATTTTCGGCTTACAGCTGAATCTTGTGTTTTCGTGCTATAATTAACTCTTATTTTACCGGAGTTGCACTTCTGCGACAGCTAGGCCTTTTACCGGAGGCGCTTTTCTGAGATAACCACGTGTTTCAGAAACTTTTATAAGACATAATTTATTAAAACAATACCTAAAACAGAGAGGAAAATAAAAAAATAAAATGGTTATGTTAATTATAAAAAATTACCTCATTTGACGCAATGGTAGTGCCAGAAAGCATCGTACGGTGTAAACGAACTTTACACCGTATTATCGCACCGTATTATACCGTTTAGGCTTTCTACACGTCATTATTTATTGAAACAAAGTAGGTAACAGTAAGAAAAGATAAAAACAATGGAAAAACTAATTAAAAGTTAATTTAAATTAAATTCGTCATCTAACTAAAGCAGAAATTCTGTGGTGCCCTCCCCCCTTTCCATGATGCCCTAAGCACATGCTTATTTTGCTTAATGGTTAATCCAGCCCTGATCATGAGAGATTACTAGGGGAACACATAGACATCTTGAAAAAAAAAGAAAAAGAAAGATGCTTGGTATAGCATATAATTGGAGTAAAACATCGCCGGCTTGGTTCGCCAAGTGGACAGAATCACCGTATTCCAGAAAATGGGCTGTATGTTCGAATCCCGATATAAGCAAGTTGTTTGTGAATGTTTATAAATGACGTTAATTTTAATCAGGGAAAAATCGTTCTCCTGCTTATTGAAGGTCTGAAGTAGACTGAAAATGTTTCATGTTATTACAGTTTACAATCTTTTGTGACTTGACTGAGATTCGCATTAAAAAAAAAAATGAAATGAGAACAAATGTTAATTCTTCAAAAATCAATAGTCGTAAAAAAAAAAACATGTACAAGTTGGGAGTGTTCATTCTGTTCTTTGTTAAAAGAACGTCATGCGTTTATTGATAAAACAGACGACGCACGAAATCAATTGTCATGGTTACTGTTGTTAGGGACGCCTTTCCAGAATAATGTTGCAACAATGTGGAAGTTACTGTACTACTTCTTGTCGCATGTATTCTGGTAACAGGCCAATTGCTACTGTTGCTAATTTCTGTGCCTTTATTGTCAGATGCAGTTTTAATCCTAATCAGTACCAAGGATGTTCAGAGCGGGACAGCCTGTATGTTATGCAAGGTTGTCTGAAGTTCTGATTCGATTCTTTTGAATAGGTTCAGAAGTTTTGAAATATTAATATCGAAAGGCATATTTGACAAATATGGGAGGGGTAAGTTTTATAGTGATTTACACAATTATTGCTTGAATTATATCACAGGTTTCATAATGAGTTATTTGACATTTACAAGCAAAATAAACTAAACATAGTTCATATTTGCAGGCGTAGACTTCTGTGGATAATTGGTTCAAAAGATATATTTGTGATTACTCCACATTTTTTATTATTCAGTTATACAAAATACTGAAATAATAGTTCAAGACAAGTTTCGTAAATCGTAGGATTTACATCTTCAGGGGGTAAATAGTATAACTTAAAGTTTAAACAAGAGAATTAATAAATAGAAATCATAACCAAATCATAGTTCATATTTTAGCAAAAATGCAACCGCATGGATGGCTACATAGCGAAATGAACAAAGCATGGGCGATAAATAAGCCGGATTTGGAAAAGATATGTTATTTTAAAATGTAGTTTTGTCACAAATAACATTTATTACCTGAAGCAAAAGTCATTTTATGGCAAAAACTTGTATGGAAATAATGATGGCAGTGTAGAACACACCAAATCTGAAAGGTCATACTAAAGCTGGTAGCAGATAAACTATTTTGTTAACAGCTTGATATGATAAACAGCATAGTCATTTATAATGAACAGTTTTTATAATCAACATGGTGAATAAATTTAAAACCTTTTCACCTTTGGTTTCAAAAACTTTGGTTTTTGAGAGCTATATCAAATGCCACAAACATATTCTTATATTTGAATTCTAAGTACATGTATAAAATTCCATTCTTCTTCTTTTCCTCTCTCTCTCTCTCTCTCTCTCTTATCCTCCCACCTCTAATATACAGAATCCAGTGAATGATTTTTATATTCCTATAAAGAATATGATTTTAATATATCTAAATACTTAACATATCTACATATTTAATTATTATTTAAAAGGAATAATAAAGTATTTAGATATGTTCTAAATAAAATTACTAATAAAATTAATTTTAAGTTCTGTTAATTAAAAACAGAACCCTTGTGGTGCAGTTGATGTTGATGATGCTCTTTGTTTGGAAAGATTTAGTTCATAACTGGTTTAAGATGTAAAGAAGGTTTATAAAGGTTTTTCAGCTGTAAGTAGATTAACTAGTACAGTGGCGCACCCAGAGGGGGGGGGGAAGGGGCACGGGCACCCCCCAAAGAAAAGGAAAAAACACTAGAAAAATTTCCAAAAATCTTTTCCTAATTAAAATTCATTTTTTTATTTATGTTGTGTGCTACTTATGAATTAGTGATCACTGCAGATGCTCAGTTATAGGTCGTATGCAATGTGTAGTGTGTATTCGCAAAACGACTACTCAACTCGCCCCCCCCCCCCCCCCCCCAAAGGTTAAATCCTGAGCGCTCAGCCCCCTCCAAGATTAAATCCTGAGTGCGCCACTGAATTAGTAGTTCCATAAAGTGATAGCAAGATTTTTGGATTCCTGAAAAAAAAAAAAAAAAAAAAAAAAAAAAAAAAAAAAAAAAAACAGACCAGACTATGTGGCCCAGACTAAAGATGCACACACACAATGCAAAATTAAGTTCGTAAGAATCTGCGTTACTTGGTCATGTTTTATTTTTATGATTTCACACATGAGAGGTGTCAGCATAGTATGTTACTACCATGCGTGCGTGTGTGTGTGTGTGTATGTATGTATATAAGGTTAAGAAGAAGAGAAAGTAAGCCTCTGTTAATTTTTTTTTGGCTGAGGTATGTAGTTAATTTTTTCATACCAATTTCACACAAGAGAGGAGAACCTATAGCACTTGAATGCTATGGTGGGATGCAGATGCAAGTGAGCAAGAAAGAACCTATTGACTTTTTTTTTTTTTCTTCTTCTTATTTTTTTTTTTTGAAAAGCTGGAGGTTGTAATTTCTGAGTAACATTTTGTGTGGAAGGCTGTCCCAGAGAACAGAGACAAATATAATACAAGAAAAGGAAGTAAAACAAGTTCAGTGTGTTTGTGGGTGGACTGTACATTAGGCAGCTGTTTTTACATGTTTTAACAGGCTGGTTGGATAGTAGAGGAGTGATGGAAGCCAGTTTGTTGGTGCATTGTCCATGTAAGTACTTATGGAAATGATATAGAGCTTACACAGACCATATGTTAGATAGTGGTTGAAGTGACTCATTGAGAGGGATCACCAGTTAATCAAATTATTCTTTTATGGACAACATCAAGACTTTTTGGGAAAATTTTTGTGCCCTATTCTAAACGTGTGTCCCTTATTCTAACGAGATGAATAAATTTTGGATTTATATAGAGTTAGTAGCCAGATAAGTGGAAGGAAGTATCTTAAGCAAAAAGACAGAATAGTATATTACCAAAGATAAGGGGAAGATGAGTTGAGAACCTTTTTTTTTGTGAGAAAAGAGGCCATAACTGTGTTTTGATTGCAATGAAAGTAACTAGGTTGTACTCACTCTATTCAAAAATGGCATGGAGAACAGTGTTTAAAGCACTAGTTATAGAAAATCTTGAAGCATGAGATGTTACTGTGCTGCACGGTTTGTCGAATAAGTGGGACAAATGGGGTGCCCCATCGTCAGCAAAAGCATAGATATGATTATTGGTGAATGAGAGAAAATAACAGAAGAAAGAGGGGTAGGTGATAAAACAGAGCCTCTGAAGCACTCCTGCATTGGTGGAGAAGTTGAAGGAGCCATCCACATGACTTGCAGTCATTGACCAGAAAAATGAAACTAGCTATCTAATTACAGAGGATGGAAATTGGACTGAAAGTTGAAACTTTATTGAGTAGGCACTTATGCCACACATGATCAAGTACTGTGGAAGTGTTAAGAGCAAGAGCATGTCTTTCTTCAAACCTTTGTGAGTTAATCCTGAGTGGTTGATGAGGGAAAGGCATATGTTATCATTTTTACTTTGGATTTTTCGAAACATTCGATAGGGTGCCAGATGATAAGTTGATGTTTAAGTTGCAGCAGAGATAGATATCAAGCTGGTGAACTGGATTGGAAATTGGCTGTCTGATAGAGATCAGAGAGTTGTGTAGCAGAGCTGCATCAAGGAAAAAGGAAGATGACAAAGTGGGGTCCTATAGGATTGCTGCTAGGACCTTTACGTTTTTGACTCCACGGGTAACTTCCATGGAGTCAACAGATTCATCGTGTGAGGCCCACTCAATGAGCAACACGTCTATCATAATAAGCTTTGAAGTTATTTACATGGCTTGCATTCCACTCACCAACAACCTTCCATACAAAAAATCTACTCCTCACACCCTTCTTCACCACATCTTTATACAACTTCCAAGTATGGCCTCTTGTTCTTCCCATCTTAACTTTGACAATTTTTTAATTCCTTCTGTATTAATCTGATAAAATCCCTTAACTAACTTGAAGGTCTCTATCATATCTCCTCTTTTCTTCCTATCCACCAACCTCTGTAATCCACATTCCATCAAATGCTCTTCATAACCAACAATCCAGAGTCCTGATATCACTTTGGTCATTTGTCTTTGGACCATCTCTTGTGTTTTCACATCACAATGAAAACCAGGTAACCAGATCTGAGCTCAATACTCCATATGTGTAATGAATGCCTTATATAGAGGCATCACTACCTCCTTATCCCTACATGTCAATATACTTTTTATCATAGAGCGATACAATGTGTAGTTTTTGCAACACTTGCGATGCACTCTCGGAACTTCAGTCCACTGTCTACCATGACTCCAAGTATGTCAATAATATTGTCATGGGATTACAGGAGATATAATCATTTAATTTGCAGATAATGTGAGGAAGGGTTATTAGTAATAGTGCTTATGTGGTAGCCCTTCAGGAGAATGTGAATAAGTTTGACAGATGGACAGATGACTGGGATATTAGTTTAATGCAACTAAATGTAAAGCTTTTGAAATTTGGCATCCACCAATGGCTGCATGCTTTAATAATGGAACTGTACTAAAGGGAGCAGAGAGGGGCTAAGGATCTTGGTGCAGTAGTAGATAAAAATTTGAAGTTTAGGGGACATATTGCAACTAAAGAGGTAGTTAAAGTAACCTGGAGAATTACTGCATTATTAAAACGGACTTTGACCAGTAGACATTCAGTGGTGATTCCACTGTATGAAGTCCTGATCAAACCTTGTTTGGATTATTGTGCCTAGGTCTGTTCACAGGGATTTGAAGAGGATAAATTAACCTTGGTGAAGGTACAGAGGTGAATAAGAAAAATTATATCAGGATTGTACAATGTTAGTTATAAGGATAGACCAAAGGCATGCAAACTACAGAATTTGGTAGATAGAAGATGAAGGGATTACATGATTGATACATTTAAATTGTTAAGAGGTATTTACAAGATTGACACTGTAGAATTTTCATATAGTAGAATAATGAGAGGCCATCCCTTGAAGTTGTGTAAGGAGGTGGTGAATAGGAAAGTGAGAAGGGCCGTTTTCCATAGAAGCTGGTTGGATTCTTGCCTGATAGGGTGGTGAACGTGAAGATAATGAATGGTTTAAGACAGTGGCGTAGCTAGAGCTGTTGCCACCTGGGGTGGTCCCTGAGTTTGCCGCCCCTCTCAATACACACCAAAAATACTACAAAAAGTCAAAATGACGTATAGGGAAATAAATTAAAACACTATGTTTATTTTTGAAGTAAAACTTTAATTTCAACATTCTAAAATGTTATTTTTCTTGCTTTTCTGTTAGCATAATCGTCGATGACATTGGTGAAGTCTATTTCATAGTAATGTAGGTAATTTGATTCTTAATCAAATTTTATTTAGAAAAACTCCTCTCACAACTAGCAACACTTACAGCAATTGTGAAGAAAATTTGCAGTAGTATTACAGTATTTTGAACTGAGTTCTGGAATTCAGAATTAACTGCAAAAGTTCAAAAAGATTCAAAGTGCTGCTCGGGGCAGACTGCCCCCCCCCTCCCCAGCTATGCCACTGGTTTAAGAGGTGGTATGAAAGACTGTGTTTTGAGATTAGCCTCCTCTCGTGAGTCTTGTAATGCCATGAAGGTCCTGAATAATAAAAATAAGATGTCTAGTAGTGGGTGATGAAGGCTAAGATATCTACTCCTGGACCAAGAGTGGTGGAATTCATTAACTATTTCATTGGTAAGCCTTTAAGTAATGAAGAAGTACTAACTCTTAATTATCTTCTCCATTATTTTGGAGAGGATAGAGGTGAAGGCACTTTGTTCGTAGTTTGATGGAGACTTTTATCCCCCCCCCCCACATCACAGACTCTTTTTTAAATAGGTTGGAGATTTGAGATGAGAGAGATCTCCAGGGAGTCAGGGACTCCTCGAGGGGGGGACACATACTACATGCACCAGCTACCATACTTATTCTTGAATTCATTCACACTGCTTGCACTCACAACATCCAATGGCAATCCATTCCATGCACCACCCTATGAGAGAAAAATCTAGCCCTCACCCCCTTCTTAGGAGAATTAATTCTCAGCTTCCAAGGATGCCCTGTCCCTATTTCTGAATTCTTATTCAGTTTGTGCAACAGCTCTAACACTTCCTCTTCATATACCCAAGTTTCTTCATCCAGTGAAGAGGCAGCAGTGAACACAATGTTGCCTCTTCACTGGATGAAGAGGCAGCAGTGAACACAATGTTGCATACACCAAGTTGATAGTTTTTAGCAAAATGGGCACTCATTAGTTGAACAACCTCTTCTGCATATATGATCCCACACCATCTGCATTCAAAATAATTATTCTTTCATATTCATTATTTCTTTTACTTGCAGCATATTGATAGAATTTTTGTGGGTTGTCTTTTGCTTGCACCAGTTTCTTTTCATACTCAGACTTAGCTCTCTCTATACAACAGTTGTGACTCTTCTGGCTTGCTGCTTATAATTTTATAACAGACATCATCATCAGCTGGTCTGGTTGGCTGAGCGGTTAGCATATCTGCTCTTGAGCCAAAAGGCTGCAGGTTTTGAATCCTGCCATGGGCATGGATGTTTGTGATTGTTTGTGAAAATACTAGTGGTGGTGGTGGTGGTTGGGGGCCGGCGGTGGATGGCATTGGTGTATATGATGAAGGTAGTTGTGGTTCGTTATAGTGTGTGGATTTGAGTGGTGGAGCTGGAGAGTTGTAGACTAGGTGCCCTTCCTTTATCAGTCTTTGGACTCCCTGGAGGTGTTATGTAATATTAAAAAAATAAAAAATAATGATTACATTGATGCCCATTTCTTACAAATCTTTTCCTGGTCATCTTTATTGCCTGAGCCTTGTACTGTTAATAAGTTAACTGGTCACCTTTCTCTTATATGATCTCCACAGCATTTTCTTTTTTTGCAGCTCATGCTTAATGCTATTACTTATCTATGTAACTACTACCTGTTTAACCCTCCTAAGGTTATACAATTCAATATTGTTTTCTCTTGATGCCTTAGCATTCTCTCATTCCCTAGTAACATCCATCCCTTGCAGTGTTTAAGCCATGCCACAGATTCAATGCTGTCATAATCAGCTGTCTTGTATATCCCTTCTTGATACATTATTCCTATGTTTTACAATCTTTCAAGTGAAGACTGCATGGTCACTTTTGCCAATTGTAGGCAATGTGGACACCTTGGTTATGGATATCTCTTTCTGATTCTATTACAAAATCTAATATTTTCACCCCCTTCCCCCCAGTTCCCTCCATCACATACTGCCTCAAGTAGTTATCTCTCAGTATTGTAACCACAGTTCATAGTAGCGGGTCTGGCAGATTGCCAAGGATAGTCATTTCATACTGAAAGGGGAGAAAGAAATAAAGGATGTACGAATTGGTCATCAACACGTGAAATTGCATGCTTTATACATAAAATTTTCCAACTGTTATACAAGCAAAATAGTTACCACTTTAAAAACTACAATGGTCATAAAAGAAAAGTTAATTTTCCGACGTGTAATAATAAACAACTCATCCCACAAGACGGATTGATTATCCTATTATCGGAATGGATTCTCCTTCTTCTGACATGTCCAGAAGTGTTGAAATGTCTCGCATCTGTGGGCATACAGTCAGTGTATAAATTCCATCTGCTTTCGGTCATGTGATTTTTCTTCCTTCAAGTCTGTATCTCCATAGTTGAAGTCACTCATAATAATCGCTTGACCTGCACTCATTGTACTAATTTGCCAATGCATGACTTACAGATCATTCATAGAATCTTCCTTTCATAGAAACTTAACTCAGAAATAGTGAATTTTCTGTTTTTTTAGATTTTCTTATTCATCGGTTCAAGTAGCTTGGCAATGATTAACAGTGGCAAGACAATTTATTTTTCATCACCATGGCATTTTTTCTGTGCATTTCACTGACTTGCTGATAAATTTCATCTAGGCAAACATTTTTGGAATTCCAAAATTTTATCACTCACCTTATCTCACAACTTTTGAGAATTTCAGTTTTCTTACTCATTTTACGATAGTACACTTATCACTGTTAACTGACAATATGTTGTTATAAGCTTCTTGACTCCTTTGATATTACTATACAAGTGCATCCCCCCACTCTTGCCACTTGCATCGGCAGGTATGCACAGTTAGAACTTAGTTTCTAAATGTACCTAATATAAGGCCTTGATCAGGATTATACTGTACTATAGAGCACATACTAACTGGTGACCCCTAGAGGAGATAAACCACTTCTTTGAGAAGTGGTGTCTTATTCTAGGTACCACTAAGACTGAAATATGCTGTTTCCATTTGAACAATAACATGGTGCGTGATAGCTTAAGATGCCACTAAATAGGAACGAACAAGAGGTTCAAGAGTTTGGGATTTGGTCATAGCATCAGAAGAGCTGATAATAAGTGAGATGACATCTCTCCCACCAGTTGGAGAGAGTGACCATGTGGTTTTGACTTGGAAGATGAACAGACATGCAGAAATAAGGTGTATCAAAGAAAAGGGAACGTATGTGGAATTATAAGGCGGGTGATTGTAATAGTCTTAGGTATCAACTAGGGACAGTTCCACGGAGGGCAGAATTGGAAGGCCACGATTTCATTAGTGCTTGGGAAATTGTGAAAGGTTATTTGTTAGCAGTAATAGTAAGCTGTATTCCACGGGTGAAGAAGCAGACACAATTTGGTGTAAAGTGGATGACAAATGATATCAAACAGGAACTGCAGTTGAAAAAGAGATTATGGAAGAGATATAAGAAGAGGGGTGGAGGACAGATACACAAAAAATATAGGACACAGGCCAGGGGAGTGACCAGAATGGCGAGGAAGGCAAAACTGGAATATGAGGAGATCGGCACTAAGATCCAAAGAAAATCCTAGGGAATTTTTTTCTTTGCCTATGTGGCTGGTAGGCTGAGAAATGATTGTGGAAGAATGGGAATAGAGTGACTGATGCAGAGGACATAGTGGAGTTGTTCAATGTACACTTTATTGGAGTATTTCATCCTGAAGGAGGTTTTCATGCTAGAGGGGGATAGGGCAGGTTCAGGGTTTAGAGGTGCAAGAGGAGAGTGTGTTCCAAATACTGAGTACTTTGGATACCAGTAAAGCTGTTGGACTGGATGGTATTTCACCATGGGTTTTGAGAGGATGTGCTAAAGAATTGACAGCTCCGTTGACCTGGCTTTTCAATAAAAGTCTGGCTGGTGGAAAGGTACCCAGGTAATGGAAGGAAGGTAAGGTAAGATAGTGCATAAGGACAGTAGCAGACTGGAAGTATCTAATTACAGGCCTGTTTGTATGTCATCACTAGTTGTTAAGGTCTTGGAGAAGAGTAATGAGGGACTATATACAGCATTGGGCAGATGAGGGAAATGTTATCTATGAGAATCAACATGGATTTGTTAAGGGGCACCCTTGCTTTAGTAATATGGTTGCCTTTTATAATAAAGTGACAAGAGCATTAGATGAGGGGAAAGGCATATACTGCCATTTTTTTTGGATTTTGCAAAGGCGTTTGACAGGGTGCCACATGATAAGCTGATATTTAAGTTACAGCACATGGGTTTAAATGTCGGGTTAGTCAAATGGATTGAGGATTGGTTGACTAATAGGTATCAGAGAGTTGTGTATGGTGGGGCAATATCAAGGAAGCAGAAGGTTACAAGTGGGGTTCCACAGGGCTCGGTACTGGGACCTGTATTGTTCAACCTTTATATCAATGATATTGTCAATGGATTGCAAGGGGACACTCAATTGTTTGAGGATGACGTGAAACTGGGAAGGGTTATCAGTAATAATGCAGATGTGGCAGCCCTGCAAGAGGATATGAATAAACTAGACAGATGGGCAAATGAATGGGGGTATCAGTTCAATGCAACAAAATGTAAAGTCTTGAGATTAGGGATCCATTGATGGGAAGATGCATACTTGATTGGAGGAGCTGTACTGGAGGAGGTAGAGGAGACAAGAGACCTGCGTGTGATGATTGATAGAAAACTGAAATTCAGGGAGCATATTGCAAAGGTGGTGAGGGTAACCCAGAGGATTGCTGCAATACTGAGAAGGATGCTAACCTTCAGATAAAAGTTATCATTCCATTGTATAAGACCCTGATCAGACCGCACTTAGACTATTGTTCTCAGATTTGGCCCCCAGGATTTGAAGGGGATAAATTGACTGTGGAAAGGGTACAGAGGCAGATAACAAAGATGGTTTCAGGACTGTACAATGTGAGTTATGAGGATCTACTGAGTGAATGTGGAGTGCAGAGTTTGATGGATAGCAGAAGAAGGAGAGGTGATATGATTGAGACTTTTAAACTGTTGAGAGGCGGTTACAGGGTAGACATTGGAGAGTTCTTTCACTTGGTGGAATGGTGGGAAGGAACAATGACAAGGGGCCATCCCTGGAAGTTACAAAAGGAGGCTGTGCGCAAGAGGGTGAGGAGTGGTTTCTTTGCATGGAGGGTGGTTGAACCTTGGAATGCATTGCCTGAGGGAGTGGTTGAGGCAGGAACGTTCAATGGGTTCAAGGAGTGGTATGATAAACTTTGTGTTTCCTAAAAACGACCTCCCACGATGAGTATTTTGACTCCATGGAGGCCTGGATAATAATAATAATAGTAATAATAATATTTTCACACAATTTTAATCCAAAGTATCTGGATTAAAATTGCTTGGAGGATAAGACCATACTCCAATATTGCTGTCAAACTCAGGACTAGAAATAACATACTACATAAACTTGCTGGAACAATCTGGAGGGGGGGGGGGCTTGTGGGAGCACAAGCCCCCCCCTCCTCTGAGGACATCTGCTCTGGGCCTCGTTTACTGAACTGCTGAATACTGCTCAGCTGTCTGGCTGAACAG
The DNA here is from genome assembly GCF_054136105.1 of Typopeltis vanoorti. Lineage (NCBI taxonomy): Eukaryota > Metazoa > Arthropoda > Arachnida > Uropygi > Thelyphonidae > Typopeltis > Typopeltis vanoorti. Next base: position 122,555,639 of record NC_143549.1, read on the forward strand.
TGCACATGTTAAATTAATTGATACCATCCAGAATCAGACAATGCATATCATTTCTGGAAAAATAAAGACTACTCCATCATACTGGCTACCAGTTCTGAGCCAAATGCAACCGCCACAACTATGATACCAAGACAACTTGCTTTACGAATATAACAAAATTTGCCGGAATCCACTGCTTCCTATACACTCTAATATTGAAAGCTTTACATCACAGAAACTTAAGTCTATTATAACAAGTTAAGCCTATTATAATGGTACAACAAATTGTTACTGAGAGTTACAATAGTATGGCACACAGAATGGATTGTAATCTGGCAGACTGTCTTAAACCCAAACAGACCTCTAAAAGGGTTCAACCTACTGCCAAAAACTATGGACCTCCCTAAATAGGGCCTTTGCCAACCATATCAGGTGCAGAGTTTCCTTGTTTGCTTGGAGGATAAGACCATACTCATCTTGTGAATATATATATATATATAAACTATATATATATATAGACTGTTCTCACAGAGTCTATATTATTATTATTATTATTATTATTACGGGTATCTCCATGGAGTCAGTAGACTCATCGCGGGAGACCCAAACTATCAAAACAATATCTATCATATCTCTTCTTGAATTCATTTACAGATGAAGAACTCACAGCTGAGTCAGGCAATGCATTCCACTCATCCACCACCCTCTACGCGAACAAGGCAAACCTCGTTCTCACACCCTTGTTTACCACACTTTTCTTTAATTTCCAGGGATGACCTCTTGTTCTTCCATCACTATCATACAGCTGAAACATTTCCTTTGCATCATTCTTACAAAAACCTTTTAGTAATTTAAATGTTTCTATCATATCCTCTCTTCTCCACCTATCAACCAACCTCTGCAATCCACAAGCTCTCAATCTATCTATGTAGGGAGCATTTTTTACATCACTCACCAAATTAGTTACTCTTCTCTGAACCCTCTCCACATCTCCAAGGAATCCAGATGATCAGACCTCAGCATAATAATCCAAATGTGGACGTATCAACACCTTATAAAGAGGAATTATGACCTCTTTATCTCTGGATGTTAGTGTGTTCTTCAATAACCAAGTAATCCTATGTGCAATCTTGGACACCTTGGGACCTGTAACTGACTTTATAAGTTCCTACAGATTCTGTTGATTGGCTGTTGAACTTGGACATTAAATTTTAATTTTATGCTTACTTGAATATATTTTTATATGTATATATGACTATAGTGTCACCTCACACTGTTATATCCTTTTATACATCTGTTATATATTTTATTGTCTTGCATGTCCTTTTGCATGTGTGTGTGTGTAGTGACATATGCATGTATTCTTCTTAGCCAAATGCTAAATAAATTAAATAAATCTGGATTATTTTGCACAGATTTGTCCTCATATGGATTATTGTGCACAGATTAGGTCACTTGGTTTTAATAGAGATGATGATATATTAGAAAGGGTCAGGAAAAGATTGACTGACTTAATTTTGGAATATGTGGTATGAAGGCGGATTGAGGGAATGTAATTTGCACAGTGTCATGAATAGGAGAAAGAGAGGGTATATGCTTGAGGCATATGAGTTGGTAAGGAATTTCTTACCAGGTTAATATGGAAGAAATTTTTCATAGAATGAGAGAAAAGGTATAATGTCGAGTCAGATACCATAATTTGTTCTCACTGTTCCTTTAAAAACTATGTAGAGTTTTTAAAGGAACTTTAAAGAGTTTTTAAAGCTAGATAACTTTCCAGTTATCTAGCTTTGCCCCTTAAGTGATCCCATAACCATAATTTATCAGAAAACAAAGGAAAGCTGACCACGAGAATTGCATTGTCAAATATAATGAAGATTGGGATGATTTTTCCTGTTAATAAGAAAAATGCACCAGATTTAATAAGAATAAATTAATAAGTTGTCGTTTGAATCTAAAAATGTTAATGCTTTAAACTCTTCTATCTACTTTATGTGTAAGAATGTCATGACTAAAAGCTCACAGTAGTATTTTTTAATTCAGCCTAGTGCAGCAATTACCAGATTAATTGTGGTGGTGCTCTAGTGATCTAGAAACAACTTAGATGTTGCACAATTAATAAAAATGACCATTTAGATACTTTATGTGTAATCAAGGATGGAATTCTATTGGGATGCATAGTTCATCTGCTTTCTTACTACTTCACTGTTTTAACTTCCCACATGACATTCCGTATTTTTGCTTTAAGTATCTGTTCTACTAACTCTGTCAGTGTTTAATGTTTAGACACTAACTCTGCCAGTGTCTAAACATTCTTTTGTGATTACCCAATTTGCTTGTATATAGATTCCAGTTTTAGAATGGTGTTTCTGGTTTTATTGTTCTGTTATAATGTTAATAGCACAATCTCTCCACAATATTTTGAAACTTTTGCTAAATACAGTATTCACCTTTCTGATTAAAGCCATTGAAATTATTATGTGACACCTCCAAGCAGTCCAAAACTCATCAAGGGAGGGCACTTACTCTAGAACTCTCCACCTCCACAACTTAATCCATCAACCTACAATGAACCACCACTAGTATTTTTTTTTTGTCTGTAAATTGTGCGTGTTCTCAAGGCTGATTTTTCTGTATGTGGGATGAAAAACCTGAGTTTCTGGGAGAAAAACAACCTTACTACCTCCATATGAGATTGGATAACACACCTTCAATTGAAAAAAAACTTATATAAAGATTCCTCTCGTAATGATGAGAATCAAATATACTCCTTTTCCAATCCAATCGAAGGACATAATGTACTGTTCTTTTTCCAGTTGTGCTATGGAGGTGCTCCAGACAACCTAAATAGAAATATAACATCTCTAGAAATACAGTTTAGTTATAGGGACATAGCAAGATTTTATCTGGCTTAGGTACTAAAATTACTAAATTGTTGGTCCAAGAATTAAATATCAATAATTCCTAATATTAGAAAATTATTAGTAAATAGACTGTTAAAAATTTACATACTAGAACAAAAACACTAAAATGTTTATGTCCTTGCATTATTTAATACCCTTATTTATTATTGCGCCATGTCAGCAGGTCTCCATTCTAGTTCTTGTGTCTATGATGTAGCCAGAAAAACAACTCTCTCTCTCTCTCTCTCTCTCTCTCACACACACACACACACACACACACACACACACAGGTGGTGGCAGTTTCAGACTACTTAGATTTTCCTGGAGCGAGATTATAACTGACTGAGTTGAATTATGATTTAGTAGGATTAAATTTATTTTTCTCCTGTGTTGTTAAATTTGAATTTCTATTTAAAGGGTACTGAGAAGACTGCATCTGCTGATGGAGCCCAGATATCTATAGATGATGCAGCACTTGCAGCTCGTGATGAGGAGTTTCAGAAAGTAAGGCTTATTATCCTATTTAAGACCTATATTATTATTATTATTATTATTATTATTATTATTATTATTATTGTTATTATTATTATTATTACCACCCCAAGATCTCATGGAGTCAAAGACTCATCTGGGAGGTCCTTTTATCACAGCTCATCATATTGTGTTTTAAACACATTCAAACTCTTTGCAGACACCACATTCTCAGGCAAGGCATTCCAATTATTCACAACTCTGCACGAAAAAAACCTGCCTCTCACTCCCCTACTCACACTCTCTTTATACAGTTTCCAGGGATGACCTCTGGTTCTCCCCTGATCTCCCACTATTCTCTGTAAAACTTCTCCAGCATTGATCCTATAACACTTGCCAACTTGCAGGTCTCTATCATATCTCCCCTCTTCCTCCTGTCCACTAGACTCTGCAAATTACATCTTCTCAATCTTTCCTCATAATCGACATTTCAGAGACCAGACATTCCAACATCTCTTCATCCTTCTGAAAATCCGGTGACCAAATCTGGGCACAATAGTCCATGTGTGGCCTAATCAAAGCCTTATACAACGGAACAAAAACCTCTCTACCTCTACACGTCAGTGTTCTCCGCATCATTCCCAGAAGCCTTTGTGTTGTCTTCACAATTTTGGCGATGTGTCCCCTAAACTTTAGATCCTTATCCACTATCACCTCCAGATCTCTTATTTCCTCTGCCTCCAACATTATATTCTCACCAAGCATAAATTCTGCATCCCATCCTTGTTTTCCAAATTTTAAAACCTTACATTTTGCAACATTGAATTCACATCCCCCATTTCCGTGCCCAATCACTCAATCTATTCAAGTCTTCCTGTAAGGCCACAACATCTTCACTACTCTTCATGGTTCGTCCCAACTTTGCATCATCTGCAGACAACTGAATATCTCCATCCAAATCTTCATCTATATCATTAATATACAAGTTAAACAGTAATGGACCTAAAGCAGACCCCTGAGGCTCTGCACTAATGACTTTCCTTTTCCTGGATATCGCTCTCCCCCCATACACAACTTGTTAATACCTATCAGATAGCCAGTCTCCAGTCCAATGCACCAATCTAATATCCAACCCCATCTGCTCTAGTTTGACTGTCAACCTATCATGAGGTACTCTGTCAAAAGCCTTTGCGAAATCCAAGTATATTAGTGTGTATCCTTTTCCTCTGTCCAAGGAAGCAGTCACTTTATTGTAATAAGTAAGTAGATTACTAAAACATGATCTCCCTTTAGCAAATCCCATGCTGTCCATCAAAGATAATACCATTGTTATCAACCCACCTCTGGATCCTAGTTCTCACAAGCTTCTCCAACAACTTAACCACAACACTTAATACACAGATAGGCCTGTAGTTTGATGCTTGAGTTCGATCACCTGCTTTATGAAGTGGCACAATCTTGCCCTCCTTCCATTCCTTAGGAACTTGACCGAGTGCAAGCATATTAAAAAAATATGTCAACTCTCTGGCACATTCTTTCAGAATGTGTTGATATATTATCAAGTCCCACAGCCTTATTAACATCTAGTTTACTCAACTACCCATACACCTCTTGCTCACCTACAGTCAGTCTCTTCTCCCCATCATCAACTGCTCTCAATCCCTCCATGAAGTCACATTCACAAGAGTGAAAGATCTTTATTAACTATTCTCCAATTTATACCATTTTATTCAATCAATGTCATCCTTCCATAATTATTCTTTCTTTTGCTGGCTACATATCGAAAGAATTCCTTAGGATTCTTTTTGGCTTCATTAGCCAACTGCTGTTCATACCTCTCTTTAGCTACCCTCAGCAACCAAGTCACCCTCCTTGCTTGGTCTTTGTAGACCTCATGGAATTGGTTATTTCCACTTCTCTTATGCTAACTCCACAATGCCCTTTTTCTCTGTATTGCATGCTTAATCTCTTTATTCATCCATCTCACACCCACTTTATTTAACCTTCTCACCCTTGGAATACATTTAGACATTGCATCTACTAAACAGTTTTTGAAAATCCCCCAAGCTGCATTGATCTCTTTTCTAGCTAACTCCTCATTCCATGCTACACCCGCAAGCTGTCTCCTAAACCACATATACCCTTTTCTCACAGAGGTCCTCACACTGCTGGCAACCACTCAGGTAATCACCTCATGGTCACTCTCACCAATTGGTGGATGATATGACACCTCATTTATAATTACATCCTTTGATGAGATGACCAAATCCAAGACCCTGAATCCTCGTGTGCCCTCTGTTACATACTGTCTGAGGTAGTTATCCCTCAAAAACTCAAGAAACTCATTTTCTTTACTTCCAGTTGCTATCTCATCATTCCGGTCTATATTGCCATAATTAAAATCACCCATAATGATCACCCTTTTCTTATTCACTTGACTAATTTGATTGTACATTTCATTATCACCACCTGGTCTATAACAACATCCCACCAACTATTTGATTCCATTCACCTCTATCTCACACCATACTGCCTCAAAACCACTGGCACTATTTCCCTCTTGCATCTCCACTTTATATGGACATAACTCTTTCTCTATCATCAATAACACCTCCCTCCCTTTTTACCCCCCCATCCTCACGAAACACATCATACCCTTCCATCTCTATTCCTGTCAGGATGTTATCCTCTTCCAACCATATCTCACTTATTCCGATAATTTTTGGGTGAACAGATGCAATTAGTGCAACCATTTCATCTGCCTTGTTTCTTATACTTTTTTCATTTTTAATTTTTTTTTTCTGGACTTATTTAAGAATGTTCACCATAAAGGTGTTTTCATGTATGTGTTAATTCTACATTGTTTACTAACATTCAAGGTCATTATGACTATTTTCTTATTCTTCTCTTCATTATTATATGAATACCTTCAGATAGTCCAAAGATTCATCACAGGAGAATTATTTAACTTACATACTACTTATTATTTCTCTCTGCTCTTTAAATTCACTTAGCCTAGCAGTCCATTGGTCATTTATTGCTTTCCAAAAGAAAAATCTATATCTCATACTCTTGCTAGAGGTATTCCTACTTAACTTCCAGAAATGATCCGTTATCTTCTCTTTTCTGTCTTTTTCTAATGAAATATTTCGTCCCTTTATTCTGTGAAACTTTTCGATAGTTAATTTATTTTTGTGGGGTGTGTAGACCACATTCCTTTAATTTGTTTTTCGTAGTCAACATTTTACATTCCACATATTATTTTAGTTACTCACTGCTGTATCTTCTTCACTGTTATTTCATTCCCTCAGAATACTGGAAACTTGAGTACGGTTGTCAAGATGGGATCAAATCTAGAACTTGTAAAGAGACACAGTGACTTCCTTATCCTTATATGGCAATATCTTTCTTAACATTACTGTTAATCTCCATGGTTTTTTAACTATCTGGAAATGTGGTTCTTGGGCCTCAACACCCTATCTATAATCATTCTAGGAATCTTTAGCTTCAGTTTCTTGGAGCAAAATACTATCAGTATAATAAACCATCTGGAATCTTTTCATCTTTCTCCATAGCACAATTGGAAGAACGATGGTATGTTGCACCCTTTGATAGGAAAGAGGCCTAAATTCGAATCTCGTCATGATTGGAGGAATCTTTATATGGGTTTTTTTCAATTGAAGGTGAGTCAGCCGATCTCATAAGGAGGTAGCAGGGTTTTTTCCTCCTGACAAATCAGCCTTGAGAGCCATGCAATTTACAGACAAAAAACATTAGTGGCAGTGGTGGGCAGTAGATGGCATTGGTGTAGATGATGATGAGGTAATGGTAATTTGCTGTAGTTGATGGATTAAGTGATGGAGATGGCGAGTTGTAGAATAGGTGCCTTCCCTCAATTAGTCTTTGGACTCCTTGGAGGTGTCATGAAATAATAATAATAACAATAATCTCAAAATGCATAACCTTGTATTTTAGAACTATTGGAATGGTATCTATTATCATTTGCTAATAATACAAGTCTCTTCAGATGTAGAAGCCTATATCAAAATCATTCTTTATCCCTCTATCCAACTTAGCATTATTATTGCTGACAACAAACAATTAGATAACTTCCATTCAGACCTTTTTTGGTACCATTAATATCAAAATTGATCATCATTGTTCCTAGGATAGGGCTCTATGGTACTTCACTGAATTGAAACCCATCTGTTTCAGTTTATTTAAGAGCTTGTCATCAAAAGCCTTTGCAAAATCCAAGTACACCACTGTGTATGCATCTCCTCTGTCCAGGGTATTTGTCACCTTGTTATAGTACATAAGTAAGTTAGGGGAGATCATGTTTCACATGCTGATAACTACAGAGAATTCTGTTGTTATCAACCCATTTCTGTATCCTACTCCTCTCCAGGACTTTCACCACAACTCCAGATATACAGACTGGCTTATAATTTGAAGCTACAGCCTTATCACCTTAGTGCAATGCAAAGGAGAATCTTTTATTATTTTTTATCCCACACACAAGAGATAAAGAACCTATAGCACATCAGTGCCATGTGTGAGAGTAAAGATAAGGATTACAAAAGAAATCTGTTGACATTTTTTTTGAAGAGCAGGAGGTTGAAGTTGTTTGGAAACATGTTATGAGGAAGACTGTTCTGGAGCACACAGGTAGATGGAATAAATGAGAAGAGGAGAAGCAAGTTTGATGTGTTTGCAGTTGTATTGAGATGTTGATCAGCTGCTGCTCTTGTTTTAACAAGGCCCAATAATAAGTGGAGGAATGATGTTGGATAATTCGCTGAAGCACTAACCTTGGAAGTATCTGTAGAAGAGATAATAGTTGTATTCTTGGTCTATCACTTTCAAAAGCAAACATTGTTTTGCTATTTGGCTATAAAATAGTAATTGATATTCATTGCTGTATTTTATTTGTTTTTTTAATCATGAAGAATATTATAAAAAACTACAGGCCTTTTAGATACTGTTTTATGTTTAAAATGTTAATAATTTTATAGAATGCAATTAGGCACATTTTTTAAAAAATATTTTTCTCATTTAATTAGTTCCTGGAGGAGCTGGAAGGTGATGAACAACTGGAAAAGTTTCGAATACAATATGAGAAACTTCTTCAGACATTCCGAATGTCTCTTAAGTCACAGAGACAATTAGTAAATAAGTGCCGTGAATTAAAGGCAGAAGTTGCTGCTAGTGACTCCAGAATCAGTCAAATAAAAAAGGCTTCAGAAGAGGATCATGCAACAATTGCTAATCTTAAAAAGGTATGTTTTGATTTTCATTATTTAGTAATTGATCTTAACTAAAATATTTGTGGTATATCATAAATAAAACAAAGGTTTTGCTCTACTGAAGATAACTGCTTTTTCAGGGGATATTAGAAGTATGCATGATTCACCTGAACAAGCAATAAGTTAATAAATGAGATATTTAACTTAAAAACTAATAGTTCATTCTGTTCATTAAAATGAATAGCATTTCGAGTATCAGCATAGAGAAATAAGGACGCCAAAGGAATACTGTAGTTTGCTACATTGGATTTTCTTTAGCACAATATTAATACTGTATGGTTTTAGTTAGGACTTTCAGTAGTTTATTATATTGAACGAATTTGCTATTACGATGTTTTCTATAGTGATAGTTGACAATATAAGCAGGTCTCACTAATAATATATTGGAAGGAGAAGAGGACACATGTGAGGAAGGACATGGATTTTATTCAATTATTAAGGGATAACTATCTGAGACAGCATGTAATTGAAAATACTAGGGGTGTGAGAGTGCTTGACCTGGTAATAGCATCTGAGAATTTGATTGTAATGAATATGACCATGTTGCCACCTATTGGTGAGAGTGATCATAAAGTCTTTGACCTGGGAGGTGGCTAAAGGTGTGGAATTTTCGATTAAGACAGGGTATATGTGGAATTACCATGCTGGCAAGCATGACAAACTTAGGAGATTGCTTGGATCAGTGCCATGGCATGTAAAACTGCAAGGGCTGGATGTAGATAGAGCATGGGAAGTGGTCAAGGAGCATTTACAGGAAGTTATAGCTGATTGTATACCTAGGGTCCGAATAGTAAAACAAGTAGTGGTTAAATGGATGAATAACACCATTAAACTTGAGCTGCAAAAAAAGAAACAACTGTGGAGGGAATTTAAAGAAAGAGGTGATCTGCAGGCGCACGAATGGTATAAAGTGCAGGCCAGAAGGGTAACGAGTGTGGTAAAAAAAGCAAAAGCGGATTATGAAAGGAAACTAGCTATGCAAGCTAAAGAGAATCCCAAACAGTTCTTTCAATATGCTGCAAGCAAGAAAAAAAACTGTACACGGCAAAATGATTTTAAGGAATGACAATGGTAAGGAGGTTACTGAATCAGTCGATATAGTGGAGTTACTGAGTGAGCACTTTGCAAAAGTATATCATCCAGGTGGTGACATTGAAAAAATGAAGGAACCATTAGTTTATATGGGAATTGTGATGAATGAAGTGGAGGTGAATAATCTATTACAGAACCTTAATGTGAATACATCTGTGGGATTGGATGGTATATAGGCACAGGTCTTACGTGAAGCAGCTGAAGAATTATCAGTGCTCTTGACCATGTTGTTTAATCTGAGTCTCGAGTCTGGTTTAGTCCCGAAGGTGTGGAAAGAGGGGAAAATAGTTCCCCTGCATAAAGGAGGATCCAAGACTACGGTTGCAAATTACTGACCGATCAGCATATCAGGAGTCATTGTCAAGGTCTTGGTGAAAGTAGTCAAGGGAAAAATACAGGAATGGATTGATGAAAATGACATACTGTATGGGAGACAGCATGGCTTTATGAAGGGTAGATCATGCCTCAGTAACCTGCTCAAGTTTTATAACACGGTGACGGCTGAACTGGATAAGGGTAATGGGTTTACAGTGATACTGCTGGACCTGGCAAAGGCATTTGACAGGATACCACATGGAATTCTAATCCGTAAACTACAACATATGGGAATGGATATAGGGTTGGTGAGATGGATAAGTGGGTGGTTGATGGAGAGATATCAAAGAGTAGTTTATTCAGGACTAGAGTCCAAAACACCACCTGTGACTAGTGGTGTGCTGCAGGGTTCTGTTCTTGGACCACTGCTATTTAATTTGTTCATTAATGATATAGGGAAAGATCTAAGAGGAATAGTTCATTTGTTCGCTGATGATGCAAAGTTGGGAAGGCAGTAGTGAACGCAGAAGATGTCAAAATCTTGCAGGACGACTTGGATAGATTGGAGTTCTGGGCTAAGGAGAATGGATGTCAGTTTAATGTGACAAAATGTAAGGTTATGCATTTTGGGGTGAAAAGATTAGCAGCAGTACGCCACATTGGTGGAACTGTACTCCAGGAGATTGATGAGGCCAGGGACTTGGGAGTGTTGGTGGATAGGGAGATGAAGTTTAGGGGCCACATTGCAAAAGTAGCAAAATCAGCTCATCAACTCACTTGGTTGTTGAAAAATACCATGACGAGCAGAGACAAGCAAGTTATTGTACTTCTGTACCGAGCCTTAATAAGACCTCATCTCGACTACTGTGCCCAGATTTGGTCACCTAAGTTCCTTCTTGATGGGGAGGAGGTGGAGAGGATCTAGAGGCGAGTGACTAAAATGGAATGAACCATATGAGAACAGGTTTAAGATTTGTGGGTTGCAGAAATTTGTTGATAAGCGGAAAAGGAGAGATATGATTGAGACATTCAAATTGCTAAAAGGATTCTATAGGATTAATTCAGAGGATATTTTTGAGATCAGGACTGGTTGTGGGAGAACTAGGGGACACCTATGGAAGCTGGGCAAGAGTGTGGTTAGCAGGCGTGTTAGAGTTGGGTTCTTTACTTTTAGAGTGGTAAATGAGTGGAATAAGCTGCCAGAGTCTGTTGTGGGTGCTATGACGGTAAGTGAGTTCAAGGCAAGGTATGATAGATACTGTGAGAATGTCATATAGTTGTGTGGACATTATGTTTAGGGCCTCCCTCGATGAGTCTAAGGATTCCCTGGAGTTGCCCGTAATAATAATAATAACAAAGCATACCTTGATTAGCAACTTACTTTCAGTGAGGGTCTGAGTTAAACATTCAAGGATAAAATATATTAAATAAAAATAAGTAATGGGCCTCTATACCTCACATTCAGTAATGACAGCATCCTTTGATTGGAAACCTGAGTTCAAATCCTGAGTAGGACATGAAGAACCATTATTAGGGATTTTCAATTAAAGGTGAATTAAGAAGTCTTATAATAAGATGGGAACGCATGTTCTATCATTGTTAAAAATCTAAACTCCACTTAGATTTTTCATCCCACAAGACATGCAATTAATGACAGCAGGCTATGCAAATAGGATTAACTGTCCCATTTAAGCATTAATTATTGTTATTATAGTAACCTCCATGGAGTCAGCAGACTCATCGTGGGAGGCCCACTTAACCAGCAACGTCTGTCATATTGAACCGTGAAATCATTTACATACTTGCATTCACATTGCGTTCCATCAATGAATTGCACTCACCATTATAACTCTCCTTATAAAAAATCTACTCTCCTCACATCCTTCATCACCACATTTTCATATAATTTTCAGGGAGGAACTCTCATTCATGATATCTTACTCTCCATTCTTTTCATAATTCCTTCTTTATTAATCTTGTAAAATCCTGTGATGAACTTGAATGTCTCTATCATATCTCCTCTTTCCCTCCTATCCACCAAACTCTGTATTCTACATTCCATTAACCAATCTACGTAACCAACATTCGAGAGTCCCGATATCACTTTGGTCATTTGTGTTTGGATCTTCTCTAGTGTTTCCACATCACAATGAAAACCAGGTGATCAAATTTGGACACAGTAGTCCATGCGTGGTCTGATCAATGCCTTATACAGAGGCTCCACTACCTTCTTATCTCTATATGTTAGTGTACTTCTTATCATAGCAGCAATATGATGTGCAGTCTTTGCAACACTTGCAGTGTGCCTTTGGAACTTTAGTCCACCATCTACCATCATCCCAAATCTCATTCACTTCCTGAAGAACAGCTCCACCAATACAGTATGTGGCAAATAGTAAATAATAATATTTGGTTAACCGATCAAGTGTTGATCAATATTTTATTAATTAACTAGACCAACTAGTTTCGCCACACTTATCTGTTGGCTTCTTCAGGGCACTAACATATAGGTTTAAACACTCTCACAATTATGCGTAACTGCAAAACTGACAAGAATAAAAACTGACTAGAATAATTACAAATGAAATAGTATCGAACGTGAGTGAAACACGTATCGCGTGTACAAGATCAGCTAGCTGTTGCCAAGGAACCTTCTGTAGTTTGTATTAAAGTTCATTTCTTCCATTTTTAAGGCTCTGATTAGGGTTTTCCATATCTCTGGCAGTATTAGGCCTTGATTTCTGTTAAGATTCACAGTAGAACGGGCGACTGTGGCTGCTTCTTTGAACATTCTTGAATGGTAATCTTCCTCTAAGTAGGGGGAACAGCTTTTGTCCCACTCGATGACATGGTTAGTTGTGGAGAAATGAGATGATAGCCCAGAAATGTCCTGTCTGTTGTTTTTGACATAGCCAATGTGCTCCTTTTGCCTGATTTCGAGGCTTCTCGAAGTCTGTCCGATGTAATTAGAGCCACATGAGCATGGAATATTATAGACTCCAGCATATTTGTAGAAAGGATGGTTGTCTTTTGGAGATCTTAGTAGTTTACGAATAGTATCTATAGGTTGAAATGCTACTCTTATTTTGTGTTGTTTGAGGAGATTGGCGAGCTTGTTGGAGATGCCACTTACATACAGAATTGCTATCGTTTTTATATATTGAATCTCTTCTTGTTCTCTTTGTGGTGGTTCAGAGAAAAGGATTTTATTGACTAGTCTTCTTGGATAGCCGTTCAAGTACAGATTGTTGGAAATAAATTTTAACTCATCTTGAAGGGTCTTGTTGTCCGTTGAGATGCAAATAGCTCTTTTCTTTAACATGTGTATAATGCTGAGTTTATGTGATATGTGGTGAGTAGCGACGTGTATTGGTTGGTTTTCTGTAGACCGATAGATTTAAACTGCCATCAGTTTGTTTTTTGATTAAGATGTCTAAAAACGGAAGTTGTTTTTCTCTTTCAAGTTCCAGAGTGAATTTAATAGAATGATGGAAAGCGTTGATCTTTTTGAGAAAATCATATATGCCATCTTTGTTGTTGTTCCATATGATGAAGATATCGTCCACGTATCTAAACCAAATTTTAGGTCTATAAAAAATTTGTGATAGGATTTTGTTTTCTAAGTCTTCCATAAAGAGGTCAGCACATGAAGGTGAGAGTGGGCTTCCCATTGCCAAGCCTGTTAACTGTTGATAGATTTTATTTTTCCAAGAAAAATAATTGGAGTTTAGGCAGTGAGCAAACAATACGGTTATATCTTGTGGGAACAAGGTACTTAAGATGTCAATGACCTCTACTACGGGAACGTTTGTAAAGAGAGAGGTGACATCTAAGCTGGCTAGAAGATCATTATCCGATATCTTGATGTTTTTTAGCTTTTCTACGAAATGTCCAGAGTTTTTGATGCAACTCTCTGAGTTGTGGATGTATTGCTGTAGGAGTTTCGAGAGATGTTTTGACAATAAGTAGGTGGGCGAGTTGATTGCATCAACGATTGGGCGTAAAGGAATACCCTCTTTGTGCACTTTTGGAACTCCATAGAGTCTCGGAGTTAAAGGATGCATCGATTTTAGTTTTTTAATCAAGTCTGTTGGCCAGTTAGATAAATTGCGTAGTAATTCGTTGGTATCATTGTGATTTTTTAATGTTGGATCTTTTGTTAAAAGACGGTAAACAGACAAGTCAGAAAGTAGATGGTTAACTTTGTCTTCATAGTCCTTTGAGTTCAGTATCACAGTACTGTTTCCTTTATCTGCTTTAAGTACTATGATGTCTTTGTTGTTTTTTAAATCACGAATAGTTCTTTTATCCAGTGATGAGAAGTTTTGTTTTGTGGAATAGGGCGCGGAAAGTATTATGCAACTTTTTAATCTTAGATCATTTGCTGTGTGAGGCGGTAATAATGAGATTCCTTTTTCTAGACTACAGATGAAATCTATCTTGGGAATCTGTTGTGGAGCTATTGCATAGTTGAAACCCTTTTTTGAGAATGTCGATTTCAGGTTTCTTTAAGATGTGGTTTGAAAAATTAAGAATAACTTGGTTGTCTGGTAGAGAAGGTTTAGACTCATTGTGGGTGGTATAGAGGTGGTTAAATTTTTTAATCTGGGTCTGTCTGCTTTTGTTAAAAGCTTTGGTGAAACTGGTGTTGATCATTTTTATCTAACACTTGCCAAATTTCCTCATCTAAAGAGCTGGATAGATCCATGAACAGTTCATAACATTGTGAGTCAATTTGACTAAGCACAAATCTTGTGTGATGTAACCTTTCACGAATGAGGAGCATCGATGTCTTGAAATAAATATTTTTAGCTTGTCTAGTATTGAAAAGAGGTTTAAGATGTAAAAACTTAGGAATTATGCAGTTATCACGGCAACGTTTTAAAAAAGTGAGATGGTTTAGTAACCTTGCCTTTTTACATTTTAGGATTTCAAAACGGCGTACCTTGATTTTCGTATCACCATTGACTCTATTCATCATGAAGGTTGTTTTCTTGATCATAAATAGTAAATAATAATATTTGGTTAACTGATCAAGTGTTGATCAATATTTTATTAATTAACTGGACCAACTAGTTTCACCACACTTATCTGTTGGCTTCTTCAGGGCACTAACATATAGGTTTAAACACTCTCACAATTATGCGTAACTGCAAAACTGACAAGAATAAAAACTGACTAGAATAATTACAAATGAAATAGTATCGAACGTGAGTGAAACACGTATCGCGTGTACAAGATCAGCTAGCTGTTGCCGAGGAACCTTCTGTAGTTTGTATTAAAGTTCATTTCTTCCGTTTTTAAGGCTCTGATTAGGGTTTTCCATATCTCTGGCAGTATTAGGCCTTGATTTCTGTTAAGGTTCACAGTAGAACGGGCGACTGTGGCTGCTTCTTTGAACATTCTTGAATGGTAATCTTCCTCTAAGTAGGGGGAACAGCTTTTGTCCCACTCGATGACATGATTAGTTGTGGAGAAATGAGACGATAGCCCAGAAATGTGCTGTCTGTTGTTTTTGACAAAGCCAATGTGCTCCTTTTGCCTGATTTCGAGGCTTCTCGAAATCAGGCAAAAGATATAAGGCCACAGTATGTGGCCTTATATCTCTGCACCCTAAAGTGGAGCATAGCACCTTGCATTTAATAATATTAATAATATTATTATTTTTGGTAATTTCCATGGAGTCAACAGACTCTTCATGCGCAGCCCACTCAACCAGCAACATGTATGTCATAATGAGCTTTTGAAGTTATTTATATTACTTGCATTCACAATGCATTCCACTCACCAACAATGCTCCATGCAAAAAATCTACTCCTCCCTCACACTCTTCTTCACCACATCTTTATACAACTTCCAGGGATGGCCTCTCATCATTCTTCCCATCTTAACATCCACTCTTTTTATAATTCCTTCTGTATTAATCTGATAAAATCCCTGAACTAACTTGAAGGTTTCTATCATATCTCCTCTTTCCTCAAACACACTTTTAGATCTAGAGTCCTGATATCACGTTGGTCATTCATCTCTGGACCATCTAAAAGTCCATTCAAATCTCTTTCAGGGAATTAATATCAGCAATACTCCTGATAATTCTACCTAACTGTGCATCATCAGCAAACATTTGAAGATCCCCAGTCTGTCCACATGAAATATCATTAATAAATAAGTTAAACAGTATGTGCCCAAGAACAAAACCCTGAGGCATGCTACTGGCTGCCTTCCTTTTCTGAAACACTGTTCAATCATTTGTGATAAGCTCTTAAGCCAAACACATTCAGATAATGATGAGATGAGAAAAATAAGTATGGAAATGACTGAAGACAGTCATATAATGGTGCATTTTGAATTTTAACTAACTTGAAGGTTTCTATCATATCTCCTCTTTTCCTCTTACTCTTATCCACCAACTTCTGTAATCCACATTCCCTCAAACACACTTTTAGATGGTCCAGAGTCCTGATATCAC